>NC_042978.1:17730310-17976610 GCF_901001165.1 Salmo trutta
GAGCTGCATAACACTGACATTCAGACAGATCAGAGTTCACATTGAGACATGGTGCTCTCATTAATAAGCCTGTAATGGTTCAGGAGAGGCTTTCCACTGGCTAAATAGACGAACATGAATAATAGCTTGATAACATGTAACTGTAGGAATTCTGTTTCAGATGTTCCCAGATTGATTAAGAATATCTCAGTCTGATGTTTCTGCATACGTGTGAGAGAGTGTATTCACTTCACACACAGGCCACGTTGTCTCATAGCTGTGGTTAAGCAAATCTAACATAGCTTTGTTCCTCCTGCACAGCTTCCCACCAAACCCACCCACTCACCCACCCACTCACCCTCCCCTGCAATGAAACAGATGAGCAGGGCTCCATTGTAGTGCTTTTTCATCTGAGGGTTTCTATGTTCCTGTTTGTACGTATTGTCCTCTGGCTAGCGCACATGCAGTCTCACTCCTAACTGATCCCCCCTATCATCTGCATGTAAGGGGCAAGGGACAGAAAATGAAAGGGAGGTAGACGATATGGAGCAAGCGGTGGGCACATTGTAGGCAATCAGTAGCTGGGGGAGGACAAGTGAGTGCACCATCAAAAAAAGATGACTGTGAGAGTGTATGTGAGAGAGAGAGAGAGAGTGTGTGAGAGAGAGAGAGAAAGCGAGAGAGCAGCATTGTGAAAACAAAACCTTGCTTGTTTCTAAAACGAGCGTGCTGTGCATCGAGCAGATTGAGTGTGTTTGTAACTCTCAATCACTTGACTTGTCCACTCTATCAGCCAACATTATTCATGCCACGAATCAGTATGTCACAAATGACATGTAGCTCATATCTTAACTTTGCAAATAATTAAAAGTCCACAAAAACAGCTATTTTCTGAATTATGTGTATTCAGTGTCTAAGCTAGGAGAAGAATATGAGTTGATTAGTCAAGTTGAAAGAAGAGACAGGTCCAGAGAAGTTCCTGTGTCAAATCTAGAAATTGTTTGTGTGAATGACATAAGAGCTGGAAGAGCAGAGACTAGCCACGTAATCCCTTATCATATGAACTGTCCAACATTTTAACTTGAAGGTCATGCATACTGCCTCATGTCCATTTTACATACTATATTAATCACCCATTCAATTTACTTGAACACTCAGGAAGTCTTTCAGACAAAGATTATTTTAGTCACACTAGAGGGGCTGGTTACACCTCAGACAACTCCTCCTCTCTGCCTCTCCATCCTTTCCACCACTGTTTTATTCAGCTTGTCTAGACGTGGAGGTGGCTGGTCTCAAAGACAGACTGAGGGCTGGGCAGTGGGCTGACAGAAGGATAGGAGTGGGCTTTGTGGCTCTATAACAGCATCTCATTCAAAGCTGTCAACGATCAAACACAGAAATCAATAAATGTTCTGATCTGTGACCCAGGCACTTAGACATACTGTATAGCAGAAATGTGGAAATGTATAGCCTATACATACGATTTGACAAATACTTTACTAATAATTGACCTGCCCTTCACAGGTGACATCTTAGAAAACCAACCTGAAAGAAGTGCATGAGAAGTTACTTATCTTCCTTTTACCTGCCCAACAAAGAAACAACAATCCTAATTTCTATACTGAGACCAGATGGAACCCATGTCGCTATCTCCAAATGGGAGCATGGAGGAAATGGAGGACGGTCACATAGCCTACCTAGAGGGAGAGCTGGCACCCAAGGGCCTGCGGCGCAAGAGAGAGTTTATCCCAAATGAGAATAAGGACGCCACCTACTGGGAGAAGCGTCGCAAGAACAACGAGGCGGCCAAGCGGTCGCGGGAGAAGAGGAGGGTGAACGATTATGTGCTGGAGAGCCGCCTGGTGGCCATGAGTGAAGAGAACGCCCGGTTGAACACAGAACTGCTGGCCCTCAAACTCCACTTTGGCCTGGTGAGCCCTGCAGCCTACGCTGCCCACCAGAACAGCCTGCTACGGCTCTGCCATGCGAACACCTACAGCCCCCAGTCCCCGCCACCCAGCAGCTCAACCCAGTCCCTGGACAGAGATGTCTACTGGGGCAGGAGGCCCAGCTACAGAAACCCCTCCACCCTGCCCACTTACCACCACCGACCCTCCGTCCTGACTGGGCAACCTGCCCCTGCCCTGATCCATCCACATGCTCTACCAACCAGAAGGGGATATCCATACATCTTAGACATGCCCAGTGTCCTCCACCCTGCAAACTCATCCTCCCTTCTCCTGCCCCCGCTTCTCCCCCCTTCCCTATCGTCGTGGCCGGGGGTTCCCCTGTTGAGGCCCACCCCTAAGAGAAGGTGTTCAGATGAGGACGGGGAACAGCAGGTCCCAGCAGCCTCCTCCAGCGCTGCATTACCGCACAAGCTGAGGCTGAAGAGCCCCAGAGCTTCTACTGTCCTTAGAGATGTGAGAGATGGGGCCTCCTCACCCCCGCTCCCGCTTTCTGTATCTGACTGACCACACTGCACAGGAGCACAGAGCAGAGATAGGGCCTCCCCCTGCTCCCGCTTCCTGTATCTGACTGACCACACTGCACAGGAGCACAGAGCAGAGATAGGGCCTCCCCCCGCTCCCGCTTCCTTTATCTGACTGACCACACTGTACAGGAGCACAGAGCAGAGATAGGGCCTCCCCCCCCCCCCCCCGCTTCCTGTATCTGACTGACCACACTGCACAGGAGCACAGAGCAGAGATAGGGCCTCCCCCCGCTTCCTGTATCTGACTGACCACACTGCACAGGAGCACAGAGCAGACCAACCACAGCGCTGTAACAATGACACCAAAGTTACAGCAAAGACCAAAGACGTTATGTACAACTTCAAACAGACATTTGTTTGTTTTTTTGGTTTGTTTTTGCTTCTCTGCCATGCTTCTTTAGTGTCCAAGTTAACTGGATAAAATCTATTATAGCATACTTTACTGTAAATCCTGCTTAGTTAGCCAGACTTGGGGATTCAGTGTTTTATAGCACTGAGAGACTTCAGTTCACTTACAGTATGTATGTAAAACTCAATATGGGCAGCCAATATAATAATTGTTTTTAACTTTTTGGAATGGATGGAATTTATCTTTTTAAATTAATAAATTCCTCTTATTGTTCACTCTTTACTGATTAGCACACAAACAGTGTGTGTGTGTGTGTGTGTGCTGCAATGTGTAGGCTACCTTGTGGGTAATGTTTATGTTATGTTTATGTTATGTTGGCTGCCTGGTAGAGCAAGCACTGAGGGCTTGAAGTTGAGATGAGGGGAAAATACCAGACATGACAAGAAAGGAGATGAATTTCAACATAACTAGAGACACATTCTGTGTACAATATAGGTGAGAACTTAGTGGTTAGTTACGTGTACCTGCTATAACCACCACAAATGCACTTAACGGAATGGGGTATCTATGGTGCAAATGACGAACAGTGACCAATTTATTTGTCTCGGGCCAACTTATTTGTATTATAAGACCCCCGAAATCAACCTTATAAATCTTCTTATGTAGTTTTTGTCCCAATGCATTTTCAGTCAAATGCTCCCGTTAGCAACAGATGAGAACAAAGGTCCAATCAGTGTGGCCTAACCTTATTTAAATACAACCACTGTGTACAGAGATGGGGTAGTCATTTAAAAATCATGTTCAACACTATTATTGCAAATAGAGTGCATTTCAATAGCTGCATCTTCATCGCTCACCTTCTGTTTTTGTATTGACATGAACTCTGAGTCACTGACTGACTTGTTGAATCTTCACCTTTGTGAGAAATGACAAACTTCCTCTCTAGCCCGCTGAGCAACTCTTGTGGGGAAGCTTACTCCCTGATCGAACAAGGTGACAGCTCACCGTCTCACAGAACCCAACACCTCCTCCACACGTCTATATTTACTACGATCTTAGAGACGACACTGGCAAAAAAAACAGTCAAGCCATCAGTTTCCGCGAATTCACAACACTTTACGGTATCACGTGTTTTCAGGTAGCGCCACTGAGCTGGAGGCAGAGTATGTGAGCGGAGCTGGAGAAGAGCGAGGAGCAGAGCGTGCCCAATTTGACTGGAGCATGGAAGGAGATTCCCAAAGGCTGAAGTTTCGCATTCTCGCTCAGCTCCGGTAGTACTCCAGTAGTGCCCCAGTAGCGCTCACTTCACGAGCTCAGGGCATGCCTCCTCCAGCATGCATTTGTAGTCTATTTGTGTGCTGCTAATAGCCCCTTGTTTTAGCTACTGTCATGGAGTTCACTAAATATTTCATAAAGAAACGGATGGAACACACAGGTGCTGAATCAAGGTGGCTTACAAAGATGAGGACCAAGAGCAAGAGAGGGAGTGTGGTGATGTGGTGTCCACAACTAAATAATTATTGTGCAATCTGAAAAGACACTTATCCCAAAAGTATGATGGTGTACTTACTACCTGCACATGTTAAAATAAAGGAAGAGGTGCACTGATTAGGGTATGGGAAACAGAAAATTCAAAATTGGACAAAGGCTATACTCGAAGCAAGACAACTGTCCATCTGCAACAAGGTGCAAGAGATGCAATATAAGATTATGCAAAGGGTTCATAGGACTCCCATGATATGTAATTAAATGAAACCAGAATTATCTGATACCTGTTGTAAGTGTATGAAGGGAAAAAGGCACTCATGGCCAGCTCTTTTGGACATTCTGGGAAAATGTAAAAATGGAGCTTGTTCACATGGACCCATAGCTATTTGTACTGGGTGTCATTGGGAACAGGCCCTCACTTACCTTAGCACAGCTCAATCATCTTTACAAAATGACTGTGTGGTCTGCAAATGCATTTTCCTTCATTGGATTAAAGACCAGCCACCAACAATAAATCTGTGGTATTTTGTGATTTTTAAAGTGTTACCTCTGGAGAAAATTAGTATTATATTTAGGAACAAGATTTCTATCCAAAATGGGAACCCTTTTTGCTATCTTATCCCCCTAATCTTGCAGATACCCTAAGAAGTGTCAATATAAAAATGTGTGAATTTATGGGTCAACTGGACCCTGGTTGCTTTCTTGTAGAAAATAAATATCTTGTTGTATAGGCCTCTATACTCTGTTAGGGGTATACTACACGTTATAGCCAGACATTTGGCGACAGTGTTAAGTAAGGAAAATAAAAAAATGATGTTCATGAAATGAATGAGAAAAGAAATGAAGTAATGAAACACTTAAAGCAGAGAACTGAAAGGGAATGCATAATTCATGTTGTTTTTGTTGGTTGTTATAAGTTACCTTATTTCATTTTGGAATTCAAATAGATATCTACAATTTGTTTATGATGTTGACCTGAAACAAAGAAAATTATAACATTTCTTTTTAAAATAGTGTCAAGAAAAAGTATGTGAACCCTTTGGAAATACATGGATTTCTGTATAAATTGGTCATACAATTTGATCTGATCTTCATCTTGGTCACAACAATAGACAAACACAGTCTGCTTAAACTAATAACAAACAATTATACATTTTCATGTCTTTATTGAACACACTGTTAACATTCACAGTGCAGGGTGGGAAAAGTATGTGAACCCTTTGG
The DNA here is from genome assembly GCF_901001165.1 of Salmo trutta. Lineage (NCBI taxonomy): Eukaryota > Metazoa > Chordata > Actinopteri > Salmoniformes > Salmonidae > Salmo > Salmo trutta. The sequence goes on from NC_042978.1 coordinate 17,735,845, forward strand.
AAATACATGGATTTCTGTATAAATTGGTCATAAAATGTGATCTGATCTTCATCTTGGTCACAACAATAGACAAACACAGTCTGCTTAAACTAATAACAAACAATTATACATTTTCATGTCTTTATTGAACACACTGTAAACATTCACAGTGCAGGGTGGGAAAAGTATGTGAACCCTTGGATTTAATAACTGGTTGACCCTCCTTTGGCAGCAATAACCTCAACCAAACGTTTTCTGTAGTTGCGGATCAGACCTGCACAACGATCAGGAGGAATTGTGGACCATTGATCTTTACAAAACTGTTTCAGTTCAGCAATATACTTGGGATGTCTGGTGTGAACTGCTCTCGAGGTCATACCACAACATCTCAAATCGGGTTGAGGTCAGGACTCTGACTGGGCCACTCCAGAAGGTGTATTTTCTTCTGTTGAAGCCATTCTGTGGTTGATTTACTTTTGTGTTTTGGGTCGTTGTCCTGTTGCGTCACCCAACTTCTGTTGAGCTTCAATTGGCAGACAGATAGCCTTTTATTCTCCTGCAAAATGTCTTGATAAACTTGGGAATTCATTTTTCTGTCGATGACAGCAAGCTGTCCAGGCCCTGAGGCAGCAAAGCAGCCCCAAACCATGATGCTCCCTCCACCATACTTTACAGTTGGGATGAGGTTTTGATGTTTTTCTCCACACATACTGTTGTGTGTTCCTTCCAAACAACTCAACTGTAGTTTAATCTGTCCACAGAATATTTTGCTAGTAGCGCTGGAAAATCCAGGTGCACTTTTGCAAACTTCAGATTTGCAGCAATGTTTTTTTTGGACAGCAGTGGCTTCTTCCGTGGTTCCTCCTATGAACACCATTCTTGTTTAGTGTTTTACGTATTGTAGACTCATCAACAGAGATGTTAGCATGTTCAGAGATTTCTGTAAGTCTTTAGCTGACACTAGTATTCTTCTTAACCTCATTGAGCATTCTGCGCTGTGCTCTTGCAGTCATCTTTGCAGGACTGCCACTCCTAGGGAGAGTAGTAACAGCGCTGAACTTTCTCCATTTATAGACAATTTGTCTTACCGTGGACTGATGAACATCAAGGCTTTTAGAGATACTTTTGTAACCCTTTCCAGCTTCATGCATGTCAACAATTCTTAATCTTGGGTCTTCTGAGATCTCTTTTGTTTGAGGCATGGTTCACATCAGGCAATGCTTCTTATGAATAGCAAACTCACATTTTATTTTAGTGTTTTTACAGGGCAGGGCAGCTCTAACCAACATGTCAAATCTCATCTCATTGATTGGACTCCAGGTTAGCTGACTCCTGACTCCAATTAGCTTTTGGCGAAGTCATTAGCCTAGGGGTTCACATACTTTTTCCAACCTACACTGTGAATGTTTAAATGATGTATTCAATATAGACAAGAAAAATACAAGAATGTGTGCTATTAGTTTAAGCACACTATGTGTATTGTTGTGACTTAGATGAAGATCAGATCAAATGTGATGACCAATTTATGCAGAAATCCAGGTAATTCCAAAGGGTTTTCTTGTCACTATATATTCCCCCCAAAAAATATCACTTCCGCAGTCAAAAAGCAAGCCGAGAACTACCCCTCCATTTTTTTAAACATTACTTTATTTTTGTCGGGATGAGGTTTGTGCAGTAGACCTAATACATTATCACAGAATATTGTATATATATATACCTGGCCTGTCGATACTGTTCTTCTCAGACCATATTATTGTAATGACCCGGCTGGGTCATAAAAGGAAAAGAGACGGACTCCAGGTGTGCAGGTTAGAACACAGGTTTATTCCTAAACTGGGCTATTGTTGTGGCCACAGCCCACGCCGCTAAATACCGAACGTACACAATTACACCATGTCGGGTTAAGGGTCACCCCCATAAGAACAGATCAAGGCCCGAACAGAAAGAGAGAGAGAGATGAGACAGCAATCCCTATTTATGCATTTCCAAATTACCCATCATACCCCCCACCCTTTCCCTCTGTCCTGACACATTCAACCCCTGCTAGTAGCCATGAGAACCATAACACACCCACGAACACAGAACACAATACCGGGTCGTTACATAGCCCCCCCCTTTCTAAACCCTAGCCCCTAGGGTTACACAACAAAATCCTTAAAACGACCCGGAGGTCGCATCAGTCTCTTGGGCCTCCCCGTGGCTCTCACCGGTGAACCCCCAGAACACTCATCTGCCCCAATGTCATTTCCAGCGCCCTCTGAAGAAGCAGCCCCCATCCCAGGTTCAGGTTGCGCTAGAGTCTCCTCGTTAGACTGTTCCCGTGGGCTCACATCAGAGACCTCACTCCCATTTCCTACCGTTTTCCTCCCTCTGTAGGGTGCCAATCGGTCCCGGTGGACCACCACCTTCCTGCTCCGTGGCAGGACTTCCACCCGGTACGTCACCTCCCCCACTCTCTCTATCACCAGACACGGCCCCACCCATGCACTGTCCAGCTTTGGGCACCGCCCCTTCTTGCGCGTGGGGTTGTGAAGCCACACACATTCTCCCGCTCCAAAGTGCCTCCCCCTAGCGCGCGAGTCGTAGTGGCGCTTTTGGCGGACCCCTGCGTTCTCGAGTTGCTCTCTTGCGAAGGTGTGAGCCGCTTCTAACCGGTTCTGCAGACGACACACATAGTTCGGGCCAGGCAAAACCCCGTCGTCATTATCAGGAGGGTGACCAAACGTCAGTTCGGCTGGGGTGCGCAACTCACGACCTAACATTAGTAGCGCTGGGGAGCACGCAGTCGATTCTTGAACAGCCGACCTACATGCCATAAGAATAAACGGTAAGTGGGTGTCCCAATCTCTCTGGTGTTTTGAGGTAACGATGGCCAGCTGCTGTGCTAACGTTCTGTTAAATCTTTCCACCAGCCCATCACTCTGGGGGTGAAGTGGCGTAGTGCGCGTCTTCTCCGCGCCTAACCGTCTACACAACTCTGAGAACACCCGTGACTCGAAGTTTCTCCCCTGGTCGCTGTGAATAGACTGTGGCACCCCAAACCGACTGATTATTCCCCCCACCAACGCATCAGCTACTGTCGCTGCCTCCTGGTCTGGGAGAGCGTAAGCCTCCGGCCACTTGGTGAAGTAGTCCATAGCGGTTAGAATCCACCTGTTACCGCTGTCTGTGGTTGGATACGGCCCCACTATGTCTACCCCCAGTCTCTCCATGGGCTCCCCTACTGGGAATTGTTGTAGGAGGGCGTGTGACTGACCTGGAGGTCCTTTTTTAGCAGCACACTCGTCGCACTGCCTACAAAAGTCCTCAACATCCCTCCTGTGCCTGGCCCAATAGAAGCCTTTACGCACGCGCTTTAACGTTTTGGAGACCCCAAAATGCCCTGCGCCAACTCCCCCGTGAAGCTGCTGTAACACGCTCCCCTGCAGCCTTTTGGGCACCACTACCTGCCACGTAATTTCTCCAGTTGCTGGCTTTTTCCACCCCCTCTGGAGCACTCCCTCAGCCACTCTAAGGACTGTGAATTTAGCCCACAGCCCCTTGGTGACTGGTGATAGAGGGGCTACTTCCCCCCACGGCGGTCGTCTTCTCTCTTCCACCCACCGCAGCACAGGACGCAGCTCTGCGTCCTCCTCCTGGCGACACCTCCACTCCCCAACGTCCACAGCCTCAAGCTCCCGGCACTCTGTCACCCTCAGCTGACTCACCGTGGCGGTGACTCCCTCCTCCCTGCACAGTTCTCTCTCTCGCTCCACCCGTTTGGCGCAGTACCCACAGCCATGCTCAGCACACGGGCGGCGGGACAAGACGTCTGCATTGCTGTGGCGAAGGCCGGCTCTGTGCTCCACCTGGAAGTCGTAGGGTTGCAGCTCCTCCAGCCAGCGGGCAATCTGACCCTCTGGCTCCTTGAAGGAGAGAAGCCACTGCAGGGCGGAGTGATCCGTCCGGACCACAAACGGCAGGCCCCCCAGGTAGTACTTGAAATGGCGTACTGCTGCCACGACAGCCAAAAGCTCTCTCCTTGTCACGCAGTAGCGTTTCTCTGCCTTATCAAAGGTTCTGCTGTAATAAGCTACTACGTGTTCCCCATCAGGACCACGCTGAGCCAGTACAGCCCCCAAACCCTCATTGCTTGCGTCGGTGTCCAGGATGAACGGACGGTTCGGGTCTGGTGAGGCCAGGACAGGAGCCTCCATCAGGGCACGTTTGAGGGCCTCAAACGCCCGCTGGTGCTCTTCGGTCCACTGAAAAACAGTGTCCTCCTTGAGAAGGTGGTTCAAAGGAGCCGCTACCCCCGCAAACCCCTTCACAAACCTACGATAGTAGGATGCCAGCCCCAGGAAGCTCTTAACCTCTTTTTTTCCCCCTGGAACTGGCCACCCCCTCACAGCCTCTACTTTGTCTGGCATCGTGCTGATGCCCTCACCACCCAGCTGATGCCCCAGGAACGCCACCTCCCTTTGCATGAAATGGCACTTTCCCGGATGTAATTTTAGCCCTGCCCCCGAGATCCTCTCCAACACTCGCCTAATTGCCCCCAGTGCCCCCTCAAACGATGTGCCGTGCACCAATATGTCGTCTAGGTACACAACACACTCGTCTCTCGGAACCCCCGCCAGCACTCTGTCCATGAGCCTCTCAAAGGTGGCAGGAGCATTACAGAGCCCGAAGCACAGCACCTTGAACTGCCAATGGCCCCTATCTGTGGAGAAGGCCGTTTTTTCACGTGCCCCTGGCGAGAGGGGCACCTGCCAGTAGCCACTGCGCAGATCAAGGGAGGAGAACCACGAGGACCCTCTCACGTGGTCTAGCGACTCATCAATCCTCGGTAGGGGATAAGAGTCTTTAGTGGTGATAGAATTTAGGCCCCTGTAGTCAACACAAAACCTAAGTTTACCCCCTTTCTTGGGCACCATGACGACCGGCGCGGACCATGGGCTATCTGATGGCTCAATGAAATCAGCCCGCAACATGTCAACAATAGCTGTGTCTGCTGCTTCCCTCCTGGCAAGGGGAATACGACGGGGCCGAATTTTAATGGGTCGGGCATCCCCAGTGTCTATTTCGTGCTGAACTAGGTGCGTTTGTCCTACCTCATCTTCCCCCCAAGCGAAGCTATCTTTAAAGTCCAACAGCAGCTGCTTTAACTGTCTCTGTTGTCCCTCATCCAGACCCTGACAGTTCTTCAGCCACACAGCCTCAACGGCGTCTATAGCTTCCTCCTTCCCCCCGTCGGGCTGATGGGGTGAAGGAGCCAGTGTGTTTTGGGCTACTGAGCTGCCTGTGCTTGCACCATGATGGGGAGTGAAGGCCGTCGCCGCCGGAGACAGCTGCTGGAATGGCACAACGACCAAGGGAGCAGCCGGGATGACCGGTGGAGTTTCTGCAAGCTTGGAGGAAGACGGAGGGACAGCCCTGCCCCCTGCTGGCCCTCCCGAAGTCGACATTCCCACTGTGGGCCCCCCCGACAGCCTCAAAGTGCCCGACGCTAAGTCCAACTGAGCCCCACAGTTTTTCAAAAAGTCCATTCCCAGTATAAAGGGGTCCTGCACCGCTGCTACCCATGCCGGACACCCCACAGTTCTCCCCCCCACAGTCACAGATAGCTGACACTTCCCTAACATGGGGGCTAGCTCCCCCGTGACAGTCCGTAGCTGGACAAGGGTCGGCTCCACCCGCACCCCAACAGGTAGTATGTCTGGTCTCACCAGGGTTACTGTAGAGCCCGTGTCGACCAGGGCCAAACATTCCACCCCCTCCACCTTGACGATGACATTACAGAAGTCCCCAACGGTGGTACGTCCCACCACAACTACCGGACTAGGAAACACGGCGGCAGCTACACCCTGGGGGAGCAGGTCCCCACCCTCTTGTCTGCGCTGCTGGGTACCTCTTTTGCTTACAGTGGGTTTGGGGTCGGGGGGGTGGGTCCGCGCTGCCCCCTGCGCGAGAACCCGCCGTCGTTTCCCTGGTGACGGGGTAATCTGCCACACTCCCGCTGAATGTGGCCAGGCTGGCCACAACCCCAGCATACAATAGGAGTTGAGCTGACACTGCGACGCTGCCTGGAGCCCCTCTCCATGACAAGCGAAGCAGTCTTGACTAGCCCGCACAACTCGTCGGCCCACTCTGGTTTCGTGACCCCTGGCACCCCAGCCACCGCTGCTCTCACCTCTGGTTGACTGGCGACTTCCACTCTCACTCCCTCACCCCAGATCAGCTCCCTCTTCCTGGCTATCTCCACTGCAGCCCGCAGAGATGGTGGGTCCGCCATCTGAACATGCTTACCCAGTTCGGTGGAAGAGAGCGCTCTAATAAAACTGTCCCGTGCCAGCTCGTCTTGCACCCCAATCGGCATAGTTGCATAAGCCCGCCTGGTCAGGCTCAGAATACCACTTGCCAACGCATTTAATGATTCCCCCTGAAGTCTCTTTTTGTTACTCAGTTCAATCCGCAGCATGTTGGGCTGCGTGTCGCTGCCGAAACGGCCCCCCAATGCCTCCACTAGCGCACCGTAGTCGCCCCTCTCGTCCGGGGCTAGCGTTAACAGGCATTCCGACGCCTCCTCTGCCAGGCTCAGGGCAAGCTGTAACGCTTTCGTCTCGTCAGACCACCTCCCGGCTGCAGCCAACAACTCGAATTGAGTGAAAAAAAACTTCCCATTTACCTTGTCCATTGAACTTTGGTAGTTTAGCCGCTACCGTGGCTAATGGCAATAGGCCGCCGCCATCTCTGTTTACATACGCAGGCCCCGCCATTTCCGCACCCGGTGACGTCGATATCCCCGTCGCCGTGACGTCTGCTCTCGAGCGGAGTGAAGGAAAACCCGCCAGTTCTGCCATCTTGCTGACTGACAATTTAACTCCCGCCATGTGGCTCTCCAGCTCATCTACGGCTGTCGCCGCCCGACCCTCCCGACCGGGTACCCCCGAGCCCACAACGGACACTTTGTCCGACTCTTCCTTAATTTTCTGCCTCGCCCCAAGCATCATGACCGTAGATGCGAGTTACGCTAAAGCCAACCCGGCCTATACTGAACAGCTAACTCGCCTAGTCTCGATCCCGTAGTTCGAAAGCACTTCTGACACCAATGTAATGACCCGGCTGGGTCATAAAAGGAAAAGAGACGGACTCCAGGTGTGCAGGTTAGAACACAGGTTTATTCCTAAACTGGGCTATTGTTGTGGCCACAGCCCACGCCGCTAAATACCGAACGTACACAATTACACCATGTCGGGTTAAGGGTCACCCCCATAAGAACAGATCAAGGCCCGAACAGAAAGAGAGAGAGAGATGAGACAGCAATCCCTATTTATGCATTTCCAAATCCCGCGGGATTACCCATCATACCCCCCACCCTTTCCCTCTGTCCTGACACATTCAACCCCTGCTAGTAGCCATGAGAACCATAACACACCCACGAACACAGAACACAATACCGGGTCGTTACATAATATTTAAAAACTCGAGCTTTGATAACAAAATAGATCAGTTGGTGTAGCACTTGCGAGGCATAGCTGAGCCTAAAAGGAAATAATTTGCAAATAATTTGCGTTTTTATTTTACTGGACTGATGGTACCTGCGTCTGATGGTCATGGTGCTTTCACGACAACTGGGAACTCTGAAAAAATGAGGTCAAATCATGACGTCAGTGAACTTCAGCTAGGAAAGTAGGAACTCCAGAAACATACCCGAGTTTCCGAGTTGGATTACAGTTCAAAGCGATTTTCCCAGTCGGTTCTCGTTTTTTCCGAATTCCCAGTTGTGTTGAACCCACTGAAGTCAGTGATTTCCAAATTCGCAGTTCACAGTTGTTTGGAACACGGCATTAGTCTCAAGTGGAGGGAGGGAAGAGAGCAGCAGAGGATCCGTGTCTCATGATACCTGCTCCCTCCTTCCTTTCTTCCGGTGAGACAGACCAGAGAGAGGGGACACAGTCTTCCACCTGATGGCGAAAGTCGACTCGCACTGCATCTGCAGGCACAAATTCATGTTGTTCCTATGACCAGAGAAAGTGAAATACTCCTCGATATTAAAATATACACGAGCTGTTAAAAACACAGGGCTATCGATACACTCGGCTACTCATTCATTGCAGCTGCAGCGCGAGTAGAAGTAGAGAGAAGCACGTTTTATGTTTTGTATTAGTGTTTAATAAAAAAACAGTGTTGAACAAAACTTAGATATTAACTCACTCATAAAAACAGCATCACTTTGCTATATTCTTTGACAGTCACTCGCTGGTAATAGTTTTAAAAGTTATGAAATCTCACATAGGCTAGTATCAAACGTAGCTATGGCCAGGGTCATGGACGCTGGTCTATGTAGGCATGGGTGATTTGAGCTACTCTGTAAAACATTATTTGTTGAATCTACTCAAAATATTAGACAACAAAATTACACATAATATTATTGAGTAGATCTTTTTGCTTGTTTTTATGAGTAGATAAGATGGAGTAAGATGTTTGGATGTGGTCAAATAAATTGAGTGAAGATTATATACATACAAATATTATATTAAGTTGATTGAAGTCAAATAGATGTATGAAATGGTGTTATTTTAACTGAATGATTAATCCATATGATATACTCATTGTTACATGATATATTCATTTAGACCAACTCATATTGGTTCACATTTTTACTTTGGTTTTACTCGATCAGATCACCTAAGAGAAAAGGTATCAGGACACCAGGAATCCTTAAAACCCATTTATTTAAACATCAACGCTTTGCAAAACAGTTCTTATTAAACAGTACAAAAGCAGTACAAAAACAGCAGCTATGATTATCAAATTATTAGTTGACAAATTATTTCAATCAGTAATTGCAGTCAACATTTCAGGTAGGTCCTGATTTCTGCAGGTAGGCAAAAGCGTAACATTAGGAACTAGAACACTAGCAATAATAGGATCTCTGATGGCAGAACCATCGGATTAGAAGAGATAGAATGTAACTCCACAGACTTCATAAGGACCAAAATATTCTCATAGTAACCATGGCTAACTACAAACATGGGGGCTCATGGAGGCTCAAATAGCTCGTGTTTGCACTGTGAGGTATTTTTCCAAATAAAATGTTGCCTACAGGGCAAAAAGAATGAAAGAAAAAGAGATGACAACCCCAATAATCATGTAATCTAAACACTTTTACTACTTTCTTCCTATAACATTTCTCTATTCACAAAAGCTGCAGATGGATTCCACCAATATTACTTTTGTAATATTTTTTTTAAACCATAAATGATCTAGTTTAGAGGCTTTTTTCAAAGTTCCCATAAAAGTTCCCAGTAGAAATCCGTTAAAAATAAACTACAATGCTTTGCAGGTAGATTTCAGTGATGCAGGTAGAATTGTGATGTTATAAGAACCATATCATGTAGACCAGGGGTGGGCAACTCCAGTCCTCAAGGGCATGATTGGTGTCACACTTTTCTCCATCCCTAGCAAACACAGCTGATTAATTAAACTGAAGATCATGATTAGGTGATTATTGGAGTCAGATGTGTTAGATGTGGCTGGGGCAAAACTGTGACACCAATTAGGCCCTCGGGGACTGGAATTGCCCACCCCTGGTGTAGACAGACCCTGGTAGAATTTTCAAAATACATGTGGTAAAATTATGGTACCTTGATGAAATCTCAAAATTGTAAAACTGATTCAAATGTCAGTATTTCAAACATCAACCGTATGGGAACAAAATTGACATGACATTTTACAATGAGATCCTTAATTAAAAACACCTATTTTGTATCTTTGTATACAAAACACAACACTAAATACCGTGGCAGTGAACCTTTAAATCACACTTTGAAGAATAAATGTGTCTTCCTTAACCTCTAACTTATTTAGCCTAGATCATTGCAGAGGACAGATCAGGGACAGGGTCCCAGAACGCAATGTGCTCGAGCCCCGCCTCTCGGTGATCATCCCCCGGTAGGCAGAGGCTGGTCCCAGCACAGATTCTGTGCCCCAGGTAGCTTCAACAACAACAAGAGGCAGGCCTGTGGTAGAGGACACTGTTCCTGACCTACTTCCAGAACAAATGAAGGGAGAGAAGAGTTTCAGAGGCTCCTCAGTGTTTAACTACAAAGGTGTTACAAAGTAACCCTGACATTCAGTCCATGACAATTGTCCTCTGGGCTGTCATTCTGCTTAAGAAAGGAATTTGTTCTTGGCTATCATCTTGACTGGGAGCTTTGATCAGTCCAGCTCCACAAACAGTTTCTGGAATGCCTTGAATGTGTACTTCAGCTTTTTGGGGTAGCTGAGATTCAGAGCATATGTCATGCCAAGAAGAATGGCACAAGCCTTTGCGACACTGCCCAGACCGGTGGTCACTTGGACACCCTCTAGGACGATGCCTATCTCCTCTGGACCATCACTCACCATGGCACCCTCCTTCTTGATCACATTGATTTTCATTACATGTTGTGCAAGGTCCTGCAGGACATCACCCCCTTCAGCTTCCTGTAAAAAAACAAACACAAAAATACAGACACATTCTTCCAATGTTGGGATGACCCTGATCTAGAATAAAATAACTGTTCTCATTAGATTGAATCTGTGCATGTGAAGGAGTGAAATCTATGCATTCACCGATCCAAGTGTCCTATATTACTACAAGGTGTACAGTGCATAGGTAGCAAAGCAGGGCCTGTGGCTTAAATTGCAGCACCAAACATCAGCGAGCTAAATATAAAACAGTGTATTTTTCCTGAAAATACTTTACTTGGAGTAGGACATGCAGCATGACCTGCAATCTGTGTCCAAGTGCTCCTCCCTGGTAATGGAATAAGGAGAGCAACTTACTGGTGTACTTGTCACGTCCTGACCAGTGAAAAGGGTCATTTGCCATAGTAGAATGGTCAGGGCGTGGCAGGGGGGTTGTTTGTGTGTTTTGGGGTTTGTTTGTTTCTAGGGGAATGTGTTCTAGTTTTCATTTTCTATGTTTCATTTTCCAGGTTTGGCCGAGTATGGTTTCCAATCAGAGGCAGGTGTCTTTCGTTGTCTCTGATTGGAAGCCATACTTAGGCAGCCTGTTTTCCTTTGGGTTTTGTGGGTGGTTGTTTTCCGTATAGTCTGTGTACCTTACGGAACTGTTTGTCGTTTGGTTATTTTGTTTAAGTGTTCTCTCAAAATAAATGAAGATGAGCACTATACACGCTGCGCCTTGGTCTAATCCTTTCGACGCCTGTGACAGTACTGGTCCAACATGGCCATAAACCTTGGCTGAAGATTCTTTGTGGTGATCCTCTGATAATCTTAATTTATCTGAAAGACAAATACTGAAATATTGTCAAGCAAGGTTCATAAGAGGTTTTTAATAGTGAAGCTATTTCATTTGATATTGTATTTTTTGACTGCTGACCAACTTAAGAGGTTTCAAACAGAGCAGGCCATCTGTCTTTCATGTCTTTAACACTGGGACACTGGTTGATGACTTCCTGTCTTCGTTGTGCAAATGCCTTGGTCTTTTCATTGATCACATTTGCTTTGTCCATCTTTTTTGCCTCTGTTACTATTTATATTCTCTCTTGTTCCAGACTGTCTGCGTTCTCTCCAGCTCGGTAAAGGGGGAGGTAGGTCACTTCTGCTCTTTTTGGCTTTTTCTTTTTTTTTCTGGCATATTAAATTCAACTTCAGGCACGCCAAAGCCTCCAAAGTTCCTTGAGACAAGCAGGGGTGATTTTTAGCATGTAAATCTTGGTGTGGCAAACTCCACAAAAATGTTTTAGATGCATGCCAACAAGGCCACTACACAACATAACACTAAACAATACATTAATTGCACTATAATGGTGACAAACGGTGCCCACAAACTGTTAGGGCCTACATAAAGCTGTCCCAAAAGCAGAGCTTTCTTTTCAGCACCATGGAGGGAATCCTTACCACCGCTACACCTGGCTATCAGCGGAGCCTTGTCTGGCAGCGAAACAGTTCATTTAGCCCCATTTACTGCCTTTTAAAAAACATAGCTGAAATGGCTGACTGGCTTAAACAAATGTGGTTTCTACTGACAATTGAGATGTTCAAACTATGGCATAAAGGAACGACAAGCGGAGAAGAGGCAATCCGTAATTTCGATTAAGACATTAATGAGCGAGCAAGGACAGACGTAGTCAATATAACTATTTGTTCAGCACTTCTGAAATGTACAGCGACAGAATTCAGAACATGGGCCGTTCTTACAGTATTCTCGATGTACACCAAGTCAGAACCGTAGGATAAATCAAGGGGGCATATACACAGAAAATGAAAGCTCTTACAATATTCAATGATTACATTTCTCTAAAATGGAATATAGTTTACAAGTGCACCACCAAGTCAGAACAGTACGCTAAGTTAAGAGGGAAAAAGGGACCAAATAATTAGGGTGTGGCGCATGGGCTACTAACAGCTTTCTACACAACATACTTAGTATTACTTTCTTAGCTACATTATACATATCTCCCTGTCATATTACATCATTACAGCATACAAGACATTTTTGGACTGGCCTTGTTGTTCTGTACTCACTTGAACAGGAAGGTGGTGCGACAGACCTAGGATAATGTTGTCATAAAATTTGCCATCAAAGTCTTCTAAGGATTTATGGCGCTTTGAAGACAACTGGGAACTCTGTATAAAAAACAGGGTCGAATCATGACGTCAGTGATCTTCAGGTCGGAGCTCTAGAAAGACGTCAGAGTTCCCAGTTGTCTTGAACTCACTGAAGTCTGAGATTTCCCAGTTCTGAGTTTCCAGTTGTTTTGAACGCTACAGAAGTCATGCTGGATTGACAGCATGGCCAATGTATTCAACCTTTTCTGGCCCATGGTGTTATATGTGAATGTTTATCCTTTTAAGCTTGGTAAAGAGACCCTTAAACACAGACTTGGACCACACACCCACACCACTGAATAGCAGGCTAGTGATTGCTTTGCAACGCTTGCAGTTAGCCACTGATTCCTTCCAAACCAGTCATTATTGAATTTGCGATTTCCAATGGCTGATGAGCACCGAAAACTTTATCTATAATTTCATGAAAAGGATTTGCCAGTAGATTGTCGTCTTGATTCATGAAGATGACTGCTTGTCTAGCTTGCTAACTAAGATTTTGAAAGTATGATGTTGGCAAGTCCAATCAAAGCTACGGTAGATATAACGTGATTTGACTTCATTTTATCTTTGGCCAATGACCTTTGAGAATCCTTGGATAGGCATTTCTAATGTAAATCTATGGCAGCACCGAAGGGGCTTGAATTTTAGAGCTCACCCCGTAGATTTTGTGGTGACATAGTGTCCCCATGAGTGACAGAACACTGAGCCAATCACGGCGCAACTAGAGAACATTACCAACTCCTACGCTCCCTATTTTTGGCTGGCTGCTCCACCACCACAGAAAACACTGAGCCAAGCTGAAACACCTGCATTTTGGAGCTGCCTTACTCAAGAAAGCAAAAAAGAGACCATGTTAGTATGCAGCTTTATTAACTCAATGTTGTTGTTTTTTTTATATTGTTTGCAAACTGATATGTGACACATATTAATACCAAAATAACATGCAACACAGCACAAAAAAATTCTATATGCAGACCAGTCAAAAGTTTGAACACACCTACTCATTCCAGGGGTTTTCTTTATTTTTACTATTTCTTCATTGTAGAATAGTAGTGAAGACATCAAAACTATGAAAAAACACTAATGGAATCATGCAGTAACCAAAAAAGTGTTAAACAAATCAAAATATATTTTATATTTGAGATTCTTCAAAGTAGCGAACCTTTGCTTTGATGACAGCTTTGCACACTCTTGGTATTCTCTCAACCAGCTTCACCTGGAATGCTTTTCTAACAGTCTTGACGGAGTTCAACCCTGTCCCTAGGGGTCCACCACCCTGCAGCGCCCCAACCCAACACACCCCACTCAGCTTTAGGATCTTACTGAAATATTAATTTGATTGGTTTTGGGTATGTTAGGCCAAAGATAGAGTGACAGCCCACAGGACAGCAGACCTCCAGGGCCAGGACTGAGCAGCCCAGCAGCTAAGGATTGCCTAAATAGGTATCTCCCCTGACGTGGGCATGTTTCAATACAGACCATATAAGGCATCCAGACCTTATGAAAATTGCTCAGTATACCCTTAATCTTGTAATACATTAAATCTAGTGATACTTAACTTGACATTGTGGGAAGATAACCAACCTTCCAATGAATGGCAATGCATTTGTTAGCCACTTCAAATGCTTGGTTACGCAGTATCTTCAGAGAACAGTCTCCAGTATCAACATTTCCAAGCAAACAAAACAGGGAGAACGGAGAATATGTAGACATGCTGAGAAAAAAGAAGATACTCTGCCAGAATTCAGCCAGCCTTCACAAGACCATAACATATGCAAATATGTCCTCTTTTGTGTTTTACACCTCCAGAAGATAATTACATTTTTGACTGCATGTAATCCAGTTTCACTGGCAGTTTCACTGGCATATGGTAACATTCTGTGGATGGTCTTAAACTGCAGTCATGTATTAGCATTCTAACATATGTGTATGTTAGAATGCTCCTCCAAATAGGATCGGACCTCCATTATGGCATCTGTTGAGGGATTCCTTCGTGCTGCATCCCCAGTTGCTCTCTCGTCAAACAGCATCCAAACAGCAGACGTTTGTGGCACTACTACTGGTGTTTCTGCTCCATCTGCTCCCTCTTCTTCCTGTTGCCCTGGTGCCCGAGCCAGCTGACTGCTGGGGCTGTCCCTCCCTGCTGCTGCGGTTATTCTTTGAAGAGCCTCATCAATCGCTCTGGCATCACTGAAGGCTAACTTCTTAAACCTGGGGTCAAGTGCAGCAGTTTCTGATAGCACATGATTATATTCCATTCTGTGGAACTTTCTGTCCATTGATGAACATAGGGTGTCCATCAACTCTGTCACATGTCCTGTGGTTACATTTTTTTACATTTACATTTTAGTCATTTAGCAGACGCTCTTATCCAGAGCGACTTACAGTAGTGAATGCATACATTTCATACAATTTCATACATTTTTTTTTCTGTGCTGGCCCCCCGTGGGAATCGAACCCACAACCCTGGTGTTGCAAACACCATGCTCTACCAACTGAGCTACAGGGAAGGCTTCTCTCTGGCGGCTGGCTGTGATTCGCTGCAGACCCTTACACAGGAGTATCATTTTTGAGGCTGTCACATAGCTGAAAAGAGAGAACAGTAACTTATTAGTTCAGGTTCATGTTTTGTCTACTGATACTACATTCTCATCTACTGCTCATATACATATATAATACTGGATTAAATAATGATGTAGTAACCACTTTTCCATCTACTTGCCATTCTCTGGCCACTCTCAACAGTTCCTCTGACAAGTTCTCTGAAGTGTGTCTGTCACTGAACTCAAAACAGTCCAGAAGACAGCTAGACATCGAAAAATCTTCAATGAAGTGACATGTAACCAACATGTAAGAAGTGGTTACCCTTGATGTCCAGCAGTCAGTGGTAAGGCAAACTGCAGTAGCTTTTTGGACTCTTTCCCACACTGAAGCCTGTGTGCTCTCGTACAGTTGTGGAATAAGTGATTTTGAAAGGGTTTTCCTGCTTGGAATTGTGTACATTGGATTTAGACTATTGCTATAATTTCTAAAACCTCTGTCCTCCACGATCGAAAATGTCTGGAAATCCCGTGGCAATCATTTTAGCCAATGCAATATCAATTTGGCCCTGTTTTGCTACAGACATAGACTTTGGCATAAACTGGTCCATAGAAGACTGCGTTGCTGTGGGTCGTGGAGTAGGCCTACTTGACTGAGTGGATACGCTAGCTCCACCACTATCACTAGCAGGCCCGCTAGTTTCTGGAAGCTCCCCTACAGCTAGCTTCACAGTTGGGTGCACAGTTCCCATATGCCGGTGTAGGTTGTGCGTAGAACCGGCTTTATATGAGATTTTGTTTTGGCAAATTCTACACTGTGCTCTAACATTGTCTACATTATTAAAATGCATCCAAATGCTACTGTGCTTCCGACTCATTTTCCAGCTGTTGTTTTCACAGCTGTCCTTCCTCTCTCTCCTCGGCTGCTTAGTGTGTGACTGTGAGTGAGTTGGCTCGGCCCTCCCTCACGCGTATTTGGTTCATTGGTTGACACTGCTTGTCTGATTGACAGGAACAACAGGTGAGGCTGTTAGTCTGAGCAGACAGTCAGAACAAATGTGTGTGCGCTTGAGCATTTAGGCCTATATTATTATTATTTATTTTTCATTCTTTGAACTAGTTTATTCTATTCATTTAAATATTTTGATTATTCATATCTTAATAAAAAAAAGAACCGACTCGTTAGCGAACGACCCGTCACTACTGTCAGCGTATTCCCATGCTAAAATTATGGGTGATTGTCGATGGCTGACAGGCACTACAATGAACAGAAATCAATCTCATTTGCCAACAAAAATAACAGCTAACGACCGTGCGAAACAATTTCCAAATGTTTTTGTAAACTAGCGAAAGTCAACAATCAACAGTCACTTCGAATCAGCAAAGCATATGAGAATGTCAGAACAGTTCCCACAGCAGCGGCAGATCACCATGACTTAAGTGGTAACAGGGAAGACTGTAGATAAACTTACCACAAAATCGTTTTGTTGAAATATTTCCAAAAGTTGTGATGATACAGAGCAAGTGCAGTGGCATCCAGGGAAAGTGTTGGGAAAATAATTTGGTGACATCTTGTGGTCTTAATGTGAATTACGGGGGGGGGGGGCTAGTTACCCCCTTCAAATCTCCTCATAGCACGGATATTAATGGTGACATGTGAAACACCATTTCCCCCCCATATTTTTTATTTATTTATTTTTTACCCCTTTCTTCTCCCCAATTTCGTGGTATCCAATTGGTAGTAGTTACAGTCTTGTCTCATCGCTGCAACTCCTGTACGGACTCGGGAGAGGCGAAGATCGAGAGCCATGTGTCCTCCGAAACACAACCCAACCAAGCCACACTGCTTCTTGACACAACGCCCATCCAACCGAGAAGCCCGCCGCACCAATGTGTCGGAGGAAACACCGTACACCTGGTGACCTGGTCAGCGTGCATTGCGCCCGGTCTGCCACAGGAGTCATTAGTGCACAATGAGACAAGGACATCCCTACCGGCCAAACCCTCCCTAACCCGGACGACGCTGGGCCAATTGTGCGCCGCCCCATGGGCCTCCCGGTCGCGGCCGGCTGCGACAGAGCCTGGACTCGAACCCAGAGTCTCTGGTGGCACTACGCCACCCGGGAGGCCCCTTCCCCCCATATTTTATTCAAATAATTAAAATAAGACAACTAGATTTAGCTTTAAAGTATTACTTACTAAATCATTTCTAAATAAAACTGATTAAATATATATTTCTACCCTCTTGTTTAAAACCTTATCCCATTAACTTCTACTGGGGTAACTGGCACCAAATGTTGCTTTTTTGTGTCAGCAATTAGACATTGTTCTTAGAGGGGCTAGTTACCCCCTAGTACCCTATTGATAACCCATTTATTTGTTTCTTTCTGCAAATCGTCCTCCTAAAAGGTAGGCTATATCCTATAGGCCTATGCAAATTGTAGCAAGTGTCTCTGTCATCATTCTTGCTACTTCAAGTTCAGTTGCCATACATGGGGGTCAGGTGAGTGTGTGGTCTCAATTAAATAGAGTAGGCTATAGCTTATGCATGGCGCAGAAGCACGAGGCAGTTATTTTGCCAAGAAATGTACTTCCTAAATACTTTACTGCCTTGCCTAAAAATAGGCCTAAATATTGATCACCCATGTTTCTCTGTCTGAAAATCTTCCCACTCCTAAAAGGTATTCTATAAAAACAGCTCAAGAAAAAGTGCAAGTCTCACCTACTCTGCTCTCTTCAAACTACATCTAGTAGTTTGGCAGATATATTGGCAGATATATATTGGCAGATATAGCTTAATATAAGGACCATGTGAGAATCTCTGGTAATTTCTGAAGTTATTTTTGCGCATTTGATATTGCCTGTAGGTCACAAAATTGCTGGAACCATGGCTGACAAGTGAGCTGCGTCGCATACGCCTAAAATAACACTGCGGGACTGTGGTTGGGTTCGGGACCAGTTTGTGTGGTAGCGGGTGGGAGTCAGACAGAAAACCAGCAGGTGTGGGCTTAGTGGGGTATGAAATGCACATGGAAAGCTGCGGATGAAGGCGGGAGCGGGATGAAGAAACTGTGCACCATGACAGTGGAGCCTGTAACTTTAGAGCTGTTTATTACTGTGTCAGTGTGAAAAGTAGTGAATTAGCTATAGATCAATAATGTTACATTGCCATACTGAGTAATAAAAACTCACATTGCAAAAATAATAGCTAATGTTAGCCAATTTTTGGCCAGCTCTATCTCTCTCTGATGGTACATCAACTGGCTAAAGTTAGCCAATTGCATTTACTTCTGTTAAAACGGGACAAAACAAAGGCTACAAAACATTTCCATACAAACAATTGCTGTTAGATAGTAATAATAGCCACCTCATATTGCTATCTGACAGATAGCTAGAGGCTGGAGCTGACTTGGCTGTGGTAGCTACTAGCTAGAGTATCTAATTCATTCACCTCAGTCGAGAGGGGATGAAAGGGAAAGGGGGATACCTAGTCAGTTGTACAATTGAATGCCTTCAACTGAAATGTATCTTCCGCATTTAACCCAACCCCTCTGAATCAGAGCAGTGCAGGGGGCTGCCTTAATCATCCACGTCTTCAGCACCCGGGGAACAGTGGATTAATTGCCTTGCTCAGGGGCAGCACAAGAGATTTTTACCTTGTCACCTCAGAGATTCAATCCAGCAACCTTTTGGTTACTGGTCCAACTCTCTAACCACTAGGCTACGAAACATTAGCTAATGTTGCATGTCTGCAAAATTAAAGCTGATCTACCCCACACGGTTTTTTGAACAAAAAAGGAATAATATGTTACATGTCAGATACAATACTAGCTCAGCACTGTGAGTAAATACTAGTTTTGTTTTTTTCTGTTTAGTTAAACAGCAGTTACCTTGCCAGCTACATCAGTCAACTAAAGAGTAGCCAGTTTCTGCTCTACTTGCTTTTACAACTCAGTGAAAGAGCTCAACACATACACACTAAACTATGCTCAACTCTCCCGTGCTGGTCCAGCCAGCCTTCCAGAAGCTAAGCCTTCACACAGCCTGCCGTTTGAACACTCCAAACAGGCTACCCGACCGCTCGGAGGCGTCCGCATGATCCTAAAGCACACCGTTGTCGATTTTTGTATCACATTGCAATTACAACACTGGGGGGACAAAAATACAATTTCAGAATGTGGGGGGGGACATGACCCCCCTGTCCCCAGTGAAAGTTGCACCCCTGGATTTCATAAAATATTTGTTTATCCAAACGTTTCGTTATTGTATAAGGATCGATTTACACAAAATGCTGGCTGTACAATATAGTTAGCTGGACAAAATGAAATAGACAGCACTGTTTTATCACGCTAGCTAGCTAGCAACGCGCTAACCAAGCTAGCAACAAACTTGCTAGCTAGTCAGCTCGCGTTGAACAATTTCAGTTGAAACTGGTCAGAGAGAGTTCTGGGTTCACTTATATGTTTTATTTGTGTTTTTTTATGTTTTACTTTTATATATGTTTTACTTCCAAACCATGTACATTAATCTTTACTAGCCCTGATGCCAGTATTTATTTATACAGCTCCCGTTTGGATAATGTCTCTTTGGTCCATTTTGATCATGGTTCTCGCAGCACTGACAGCTGTGTTGTTGACAATGACAACTGGGCCGGAGGTCCGAACCATTGAGGGGATCATGTGAAAAAAGCATTTGTTTTGATTGGTTGTTGCTTGCAACTAGTTGCACAAAGTTTAAAAGTTTAAACTGGATGCAACCAAGTTGCAGATGAGTTGCTTATTAGTTGCAGTGGGTGTTTCACGAAGCAATCAAGAAACAACTCAGTTGCAAGCAAATAAAATTGCAGCATAAGTGAGCTTGATATGTTTTTCTTTGTATTTCATTAGAGATTATGAATAAAAAAAGTGTTAACTTCATCTAACTTCACCATCCTCACATTCTTTATCTTTATCATTTAAATATAGCTATATTACAATGAACTTTGATGACCCCTATGAAAAAGATGTCACAGTAAAAATGACCTAGGTTTTATGGGTGTTATGATGACAACACTGTGACACTCTATCAATGGCTGTATATATGAATGGACAAAGCCATCGATCACGTGACACTATTCATTCCTATGTGAAGACTCAATAGGGGGATGAGGAGGAGAATACCGTGTCCGGAAGCAGATTCACCCTTCATTTTCTGTACTCAGGGTTCACTCATACATCATTTTAAGCTTTGTTTTACTATTGACAGTTACAACTCATTTTTAAATTGTATATCAATTTGCTCTCCTTAAATTTAAGTAATCGGATTTATTAGTTTCAGTCTCTGAATTGTTCAATCAAACTTTTTGCAACCGGCTCCTGATATCAGGACATAAAAACTACAATCTGTCTCCTGAATTAGCCTGACATGCGCACTAGGCCCGGTTTTCCTCGATTTTCCTTGGCTAAACTAGCTGGCTAGCTGAACTATGCTAGTTTTTGTCTTCATTGCCAAACATACTGCACCCCCAACTTCAAAACTCCTTTGCTAGTTATACAATCATATTACTAAGACATTCGCTGGAAAGAAACTTGATAATTCTGTACTGTTTTGTTGAATAGTCATTGATTTATATATTTTTATTTTACCTTTATAGGCAAGTCAGTTAAGAACAAATTCTTATTTACAAAGGCCTGACTGCTCAAAGACCTCTCCACAGTGTCGCCCTCCCAGAATGCAAAGAACCTTGGCGTGACCCTGGACTACACTCTGTCGTTTGCTGCAAACAACAAAGCAGTGACCTGCTCCTGCAGGTTCATGCTCTACAACATCTGTAGAGTATGACCCTCCCTCACACAGGAAGCAGTGCAGGTCCTAATCCAGGCACTTGTCCTCTCCAGTCTGGACTACTGCAACTCGCTGTTGGCCGGGCTCCCCGCTTGTGCCATCAAACCCCTGCAACTTATTCAGAACGCAGCAGTCCGCCTGGTTTTCAACCTTTCCAAGTTCTCTCATGTCACCCGCTCCTCCGCACACTCCACTGGCTTCCAGTTGAAGCTTGCATCCACTTCAAGACCATGGTGCTTACCTACGGAACAGCAAGAGGAACCGCCCCTCCCTACCTTCAGGCTACACTAAACCCTACACCCTAACACCTCGGGTCTCTTGGCCCTGCCACCCTGATGACAGGGAAGCTCCCGCTCAGCCCAGTCCAAGCTCTTCTCTGTCCTGGCACCCCAATGGTGGAACCAGCTTCCCCCTGAAGCTAGGAGAGCAGAGTTCCTCTGAAACCCTACCTCTTCAAACAGCATCTTAGAAATCCTCCTCACCTCGACCCCCCCCCCCCCATAGCGCTGACTCTACTGTACGTAATTGAGGAAAAATGTACTTTCTATGACTGTGATAAGTGGTTGTCCCAGCTAGCTATCTGAGATGAATGCACTTACTGTAAGTCGCACTGCATAAGCGCGTCTACTAAATTACTTAGATGTAAACATTTTAATCTGATGTACCCTTGAGAAACAGACGCCTCAAAAGTCCTCAACTGGCAGTTTCATTAAATAGTACCCGCAAAACATCAGTCTCAATGTCAACAGTGAATAGGCAACTCTGGGATGCTGGCCTTCTAGGCAGAGTTGCAAAGAAAAAGCCATATCTCAGACTGGCCAATAAAAAGAAAAGATTAAGATGGGCAAAAGAACACAGACAGTGGACAGAGGAACTCTGCCTAGAAGGCCAGGATCCCGGAGTCGCCTCTTCACTGTTGACGTTGAGACTGGTGTTTTGTGTGTGCTATTTAACAAAGCTGCCAGTTGAGGACTTGTGAGGCGTCTGTTTCTCAAACTAGACACTCTAATGTATTTGTCCTCTTGCTCAGTTGTGCACCGAGGCCTCCCACTCCTCTTTCTATTCTTGTTAGAGCCAGTTTGCGCTGTTCTGTGAAGGGAGTAGTACACAGCGTTTTACGAGATCTTCAGTTTCTTGGCAATTTCTCGCATGGAATAGCCTTCATTTCACAGAACAAGAAGAGACTGACGAGTTTTAAGAAGAAACTTCTTTGTTTCTAGCCATTTTGAGCCTGTAATCAAACCCACAAATGCTGATGCTCCAGATACTCAACTAGTCTAAAGAAGGCCAATTGAATTGCTTCTTTAATCAGAACAACAGTTTTCAGCTGTGCAAACATAATTGCAAAAGGGTTTTCTAATGATCAATTAGCCTTTTATAACGATAAACTTGGATTAGCTAACACAACGTGCCATTGGAACACAGGAGTGATGGTTGCTGATAATGGGCCTCTGTATGCCTATGTAGATGTTCCATAAATCAGCCATTTCCAGCTACAATAGTCATTTACAACATTAACAATGCCTACACTGTATTTTTGATCAATTTGATTTTTTTGCTTTTCTTTCAAAAACAAGGACATTTCTAAGTGACCCCAAACTTTTGAATGGTAGTGTAGATACAGAACAACAATACTTTTAACAACAGGGTCACGACTCTGGCAACCGAACGGATACGAACGAACGACCAGCGGTTTGGGTAGCAACCTTAGATTTGCATCGGGACTATATCTCGTGGAAGGATGAAATAGTGTGAATAAATTAATCAAAATAAAGTTTTTGATGAAAATATGTCATTATTTGAATATGTTGGTAATCCAGGGGTGCAACTTTGGTTTTAGAAGTGGGGGGGACATATTATATATATATATTTTTATCCAGTCGGATAAACACTCCAAACAGCCTAACCGACCGCATGTTTCTAAAGCATACCGTTGCCTCGTTTTGTATCACATTCCAATGACATAACTGGGGGGCACAAAAATGCAATTTCAGAATGTGGAGGGGATCCCCGTCCCCAGTGAAAGTTGTGCCCCAGTAGTAATCCATTGTATAAAAGTGATAATGCCCTAACAACACCCGTGCCATTATATCCTCCAAACACCGGCTTCTCAGGCACTATCACTTACGATTCCCCACATGGCAGCTTCTTGTCTCTGTATATATCAATGATGTCACTCTTGCTGCTGGTGATTCTCTGATCCACCTCTACGCAGACGACACCATTCTATATACATCTGGCCCTTCTTTGGACACTGTGTTAACAAACCTCTAAACGAGCTTCAATGCCATACAACACTCCTTCCGTGGCCTCCAACTGCTTTTAAATGCTAGTAAAACTAAATGCATGCTCTTCAACCGATTGTTGCCCGCACCCTCCCACCCGACTAGCATCACTACTGGACGGTTCTGACTTAGAATATGTGGACAACTACAAATACCTAAGTGTCTGGTTAGACTGTAAACTCTCCTTCTAGACTCACAATAAGCATCTCCAATCCAAAATTAAATCTAGAATCGGCTTCCTATTTCGCAACAAAGCATCCTTCCCTCATGCTGCCAAACATACCCTCGTAAAACTGACTATCCTAACGATCCTTGACTTCGGCGATTTACAAAATAGCCTCCAACATTCTACTCAGCAAACTGGATGTAGTCTATCACAGTGCCATCCATTTTGTCACCAAAGCCACATATACTACCCACCACTGCGACCTGTATGCTCTCGTTGGCTGGACCTCACTTCATATTCGTTGCCAAACCCACTGGTTCCAGGTCATCTATAAGTCTCTGCTAGGTAAAGCCCCACCTTATCTCAGCTCACTGGTCACCATAGCAACACCCACCCGTAGCACGCGCTCCAGCAGCTATATTTCACTGGTCATCCCCAAAGCCAACACTTACTTTGACCGCCTTTCCTTACAGTTCTCTGCTCCCAATGACTGGAATGAATTGCAAAAATCACTGAAGCTGGAGTCTTATATCTCCCTCTCTAATTTTAAGCATCAGCTGTCAGAGCAGCTTACTGATCACTGTACCTGTACACAGCCAATCTGTAAATAGCACAACCAACTACCTCATCCCCATATTGTTATTTATCTTCTTGCTCTTTTGCACCCCAGTATCTCTACTTGCACATCATCATCTGCACATCTATCATTCCAGTGTTAATTGCTAAATTGTAATTATTTCGCCTCTATGGCCTATTTACTGCCTTACCTCACTACTCTTCTACATTTGCACACACGGTATATAGATTTTTCGACTGTGTTATTGACTGTACGTTTGTTTATGTGTAACTCTGTGTTGTTGTTTTTGTCGCACTGCTTTGCTTTATCTTGGCCAGGTCGCAGTTGTAAATGAGAACTTGTTCTCAACTGGCCTACCTGGTTAAATAAAGGTGAAATAACAAATACAAAAATAAAATTGTTGCGAGCTATCTGACCGTTCAGAATCATAACACGGCCTTTTGCCTCAACCCGTCTATGTAGATAGGTGGCAAATATTTCAAGAGGTACAGGCAATATAGAAAAATACACATAGGCAATATTGTAGGCGTCACATGCTTTATAAACAGTATGCTTTATTTAATAGGGCTATTATATAAACTCAGCAAAAAAAGAAACATCCCTTTTTCAGGACCCTGTCTTTCAAAGATAATTCGTAAAAATCCAGATAACTTCACAGATCTTCATTGTAAAGGGTTTAAACACTGTTTCCCATGCTTGTTCAATGAACCATAAACAATTAATGAACATGCACCTATGAAACGGTCGTCAAGACACTAACAGCTTACAGATGGTATGCAATTAAGGTCACAGCTATGAAAACTTAGGACACTAAAGAGGCCTTTCTACTGACTCTGAAAAACACCAAAAGAAAGATGCCCACGGTCCCTGCTCATCTGCGGGAACGTGCCTTAGGCATGCTGCAAGGAGGCATGAGGACTGCAGATGTGGCCAGGGCAATCAATTGCAATGTCTGTATTGTGGGATGCCTAATAGGCTGACCACACCGCTCATGTCGCGTGCGCGAGCATTGCAAAATAATTTTAGAAATCTATGTTATTCCTATTTCTGACGCAGATCGCGTTGCAAGTCCTGCCTCTCCCATCTCCTCATTGGTTTATAGAAGCAAGTACCCACGTGCCATCTCCTCATTGGTTATACCCACGTGGGTGATTAAAAGACGAACTGTGTTGCCGGCTGTCGTGGTAATACTATGAAAGTTTAGATGCCAATCCCCATATAAGTTAAATGATGAAAAAGCCTGGAAGGAGGAGAGATGACTAGAAACGATTCGGTTGACCGTTTTTATGTGTGGATTAATTGTCGGAGTAGAGGACCTTGTGCATTTCAGGTAAAATAATCTAATGTTTATATTCCAGGACAAATTAGCTAGCAACAGCAAGCTAGCTAAATAGGACAAATTAGCTAGCAAGTGCAAGCTAACTAGCTAAATTGCCATAAAGGTTTAATGCTTTTCGACCTGTCCCCAAATTAAATGTCATTGGTTCAGAGTTTGTTTTGATATTTTAACCTGCGTGTCGTGATCGCGTTTGGTGTAGGGGGACAAAATACATTTATGCACGATAGCGCACGCACGCAGCCGGTTTGGGTTCCGTGTAAGACAGCGCTACAGGGAGACAGGACGGAGAGCTGATCGTCCTCACAGTGGCAGAACACGTGTAACAACACCTGCACAGGATCGGTACATCCGAACATCACACCTGCGGGACAGGTACAGGATGGCAACAACAACTGCCCGAGTTACACCAGGAATGCACAATCCCTCCATCAGTGTTCAGACTGTCCGCAATAGGCTGAGAGAGGCTGGACTGAGGGCTTGTAGGCCTATAGTAAGGCAAGTCCTCACCAGGCATCACCAGCAACAACGTCGCCAATGGGCACAAACCCACTGTTGCTGGACCAGACAGGACTGGCAAAAAGTGCTCTTCACTGAAGTGTCGCAGTTTTGTCTCACCAAGGGTGATGGTCGGATTCACGTTTATCGTCGAAGGAATGAGCGTTACACCGAGGCCTGTACTCTTGATGCCTGATCGATTTGGAGGTGGAGGGTCCGTCATGGTCTAGGGCGGTGTGTCACAGCATCATCGAACTGAGCTTGTTGTCATTGCAGGCAATCTCAACGCTGTGCGTTACAGGGAAGACATCCTCCTCCCTCATGTGGTACCCTTCCTGCGGGCTCATCCTGACATGACCCTCCAGCATGACAATGCCACCAGCCATACGGCTCGTTCTGTGCGTGATTTCCTGCAAGACAGGAATGTCAGTGTTCTGCCATGGCCAGCGAAGAACCCGGATCTCAATCCCATTGAGCACGTCTGGGACCTGTTGGATCGGAGGGTGAGGTGCCTTGGTGGAAGGGTGGGGTAACATCTCACAGCAAGAACTGGCAAATCTGGTGCAGTCCATGAGGAGGAGATGCACTGCAGTACTTAATGCATCTGGTGGCCACACCAGATACTGACTGTTACTTTCGCTTTTGACCCCCCCCCCCTTGTTCAGGGACACATTATTCAATTTCTGTTAGTCACATGTCTGTGGAACTTGTTCAGTTTATGTCTCAGCTGTTGAATCTTATGTTCATACAAATATTTACACAAGTTAAGTTTTCTGAAAATAAACGCAGCTGACAGTGAGAGGACGATTTTTTTTTTGCTGAGTATATATATATATATATATATAGTACCAGTCAAAGTTTGAACACACCTACTCATTCCAGGTTTATTTTTATTTTTACTATTTTCTACATTGTAGAATAATAGTGAAGACATCAAAACTATGAAATAACACACAGTTATTGGTAATGTATATATTATATATATATATATATATATATATATATATATAAATAAAACAGTGTGATACAAAATGTCTGGAACTTCTCTGTGACAATGCTGTAGATTCCTATGCTTCCAGCAGAGGGCAGCAAAGGTAAGCTATTTGGGACTGTTGGCGGTGGTGCATTGAGTGAGGGAACAATCTGTGGCGCCAATGACAGCCAAACCAAAGCTAGAAAGAGAGGCAGATGTAGATAGAAACTAGAATACAATTTTAAAAATGTTACCTTCATTTAACTAGGTAAGTCAGTTAAGAACAAATTCTTATTTACAATGACGGCCTACACCGGCTAAACCCAGACTACGCTGGACCAATTGTGCGCTCCCCAATGGGACTCCCAATCATGGCTGGTTGTATACAGCCTGGAATTGAATGGTGTCTGTAGTGATGCCTCAAGCACTGTGATGCAGTGGCTTAGACCGCTGCGCCACTCGGGATCCCCAAATCGCTGATCATGTTACTGTTCATACATTCTAGCTATACTGGAAATATAGAAATACAACATGACATTTTTATACAAAGTGCATCAATTTCATTAACTGGGAAATGTAATTTCAATTAAATTTAAAACAATTAATATTTTAAGTCAATTCGAATTCAAAATTGTCCAAACAGTCAAATTTCAATTCAATTCTAATTCCATAATTTGAAGATTTTTGAAATTCAAATAGAATTCACTCTAAATCCTCCACTTTATGAGTGAATTCAATATTTTAATTGGAATTTTAAATTAAATTGTAATTGACCCTAACCATGGTTAGCACCCTAAATCCAAATAAGATATTAGGATATACACCAAGCATACATAAACTGACCAGGTGAATCCAGGTGAAAGCTATGATCCCTTATTGATGTCAGTTGTTAAACCCACTTCAATCAGTGTGGATGAAGGAGCAACTCAATATTAGGAAGGTGTTCCTGTTTTGTTCACTCAGTGTATTTTGGGAATTTAAATGCATTTTCTCCTGTGCTGCAGATCGATAATAATAATTATGTGCCAGGCACCTGCACAAAGTGCAGAGGGATGATGATTAAATCATTTTTGCCATTAGCAAGTTTACAAAACTTTAGCAATAACTGCTCTTCCAAAAGATACAATGTACTGCTGTTATAATCAAATTCACATTTTACAAATATTTTAAGAACAGCGTAATCTTCGCTTAGTTTCTGATCATATTCTAATTTATCTGCAGAAAGCAAATGATGTCAGCCTTGTGATTTGGGCAATGAAGGCCCTCTAGCACATCCTGGCTCTGTTCCATTGTGACCTCTCTTCTAGCATCCAAGGTCTCTGTTACATTAGCATTTTCCTGCATATCTGAGACTTGGGTCCTGATGAGAAACATTGTCACTGCTGGCCACCAGGCTTCCCACTGCTTACACAAAATAGGAAACTGATCTGATACACTGCATGCTTGTCCTTCATAAGTTGTTTGGAAAGCACAGAAAGGGCGAATCTCTGCGCCAGGCAATATGTGTCGGCTATGAATTAAATTACTGGCTATTACCAGTTAGGATAATTAGACTTAGAATAATCCACATAAAATCTGCCACAATATGAACAACCACAATAGCTTTTAAAGATTACAAAATGTATGACATCTGATGTATATGTCTATCAATCGATACAGTATGAACACTTGTCTTTGGATGAAGCCATCAGACAATGACGAGTTAACAAAGATTATATAGCAAGTTATTCAGAAAATGAGACAACAAATCTGTACACCCAACAACAACCATACAGTATATACAAAACATTTTGTACACCTTTTCACATGTCAGAGGGGGTGCAGTCTGAGAGCAGGTGTATACTATTTACTGAATACACCAGAACGAGGATATCTGAACCCATAGGAAATTGTGTATGGTTTGTGAGTGATCACTCACCTGTACACAAGGTTTCTATATTTTTCGCTTCGTCATTCATGGTACTTTACATAACAAATCCATAAAAAAAATGTTTAACTAGTCAAATGTGTAGCAGCATTTCATGCTTTTGAATGACAGATGAGGTTGGAAGTATCCTGTAATGTAGTTTGCATTAGAAGTCCTTCTGTACGGTGCCCATTGTTATAGCTTGGCAGTGTAGTTTACAGTATAGACTACTGTTGAGTATCAATGTCTGCTATCTACTGTATGCAAGACCTCTACCTGTGTGGTATTGTGGTAGCTGGATCTCAAATCCGCTATAGTGGGAGAATAGATTCAAATTATATCAATTACATGTCCTCCTATGGGAAAACAAATAATATAATCTGTTTAAACGAGTATTTGCATTCAGCGAGCACCCTGTGATTATGTATTCATCAGTGAGGAGGGAGGGTGCACTGCAGAGAGACCAGTGGAGTTGTGCAGGGGTCATGTCAATAGGATTTTGGGACTTCTTTAACTATCATCCAGACTCTTCTGCACAAGATAGACCAATACACAAATAGCAATTGAGAAAAATTGGACTGTACCAAATCAATTTACTTTTTTGTTGTTGATACAGCCATTTACAGATAAAAAAAACGAAGTCTTAGTAATCTGTCTTGGATGAACCTAGTGAGTTGATTTCTGAACTGACAGGGATCAGTATCAAAAAGTCTGAAGTTATTCTGTCCCCGTTTAAGTCTACAAGTAAACAGAGCGGCCCGTTTTCTGTCTCAAATCATCTTCATGTTGAACTTACGGGCCCCTCCCTGTCCGCCACTGGCAGCAGGGCCATCTACCTTTCTGAAGGAGTACTCTACTGAGAAGTTATTCTTGTGCTGCCCCCGGCCCCGGCTCCATGCGAACAGCATCAGGAAACAGAAGACCACCACCCCAAGGAACAAGCAACACCCCATGGCTGTGGATATCAGGATTGTCTTGAGGTCCAAGGTGAACTTGAGGAAGACCTTGGTGTCGTTCAGATTGGTCTCGTTGAGGTCACCTGTGTAGTATGTGCGGTTGGCCATGAGCGCTGCGTCCAGAGGCAGCGCGCTCACGGTCAGCGTGGCAAAGTAGGTGGCGTTACCCCCGGCATTGCTGGCGATGCAGATGTAGGTGCCGCTGTCGGTCACCTGGGCATAGCGGATCTCCAGCGTTCCCTCAGGTAGGACGATGACACGTCCAGTGCTCTTGGTAGTGATCCGACGGCGCTGTGGAGATACCCAGAAGATGATAGGTGTGGGCTCTCCGTCCGCCCGGCACACAAAGGACACTACCTGGCCCTCCCTGGCAGTCACAGGCTGCAACTTCCTGTTGCGTATCTTGGGCTTCTGGCAGGTAAAGTGGTCAAAGAGGGCAGAGTCTGAGAAGGCGCTGAGGGCCCTGCCCTGCACCTCCATGGGTCCCGCACACACTGGGGACTTCCCTTCAAAGTTGAGGGTCTTCCTGCGCTGGAGGATCCAAAGCAGGCGGCAGTCACAGGACAGAGGGTTCCCATCTACACGCAGCGTCTCCAGGGTGTTGACGGACTGGAAGGCGCCCTCCTCCAGGGTTACCAGGGCATTAGTGGACAGGTTAAGCAGGCGGATCTGCCGAAGGCCGCCAAGGGCGTACGGCTGCACCGTCATCAGGTTAGTGTTGACCAGGTGTAGCTCCTTCAGCCGAACCAGGTCCCTAAGGGCCCAGGACTCCAGCACTGAGATGGGATTGTAGGAGAGATTGAGGCTGGTGAGGTGGGCCAGGCTGCGTAGGGCGGCTGTGGGCACAGAGGTGATGTTAGTGTTGGTGATGGACAGCCAAGACAGGTTGAGGCCCTGGAGGCTGTGGGGGGAGATATGTTCCAGGAAGGGCCAATGGTCGATCTCCAGACCCCGCAGCCCGCCCAGCTTACAGAAGTTCTGGTCATCCAGGGAGGAGATGCTGAGGTAGCGCAGGCGCAGAGTGACCAGGCTGCGGAGGTAGGACAGAGACTGGCTGGAGATGGAGGTCAGGTTGCACCTCTCAATGGTGAGCTGCCTCAGACCCACCAGGCCCAGGAAGGCCTTGTTGGAGATGTAGACCAGGTCATTGTCGCCAACCTCCAGGTTCCTCAGGCTCTTTAGGTCCTGGAAGGTGAAGTCCAAAAGGATGACGATCTTGTTCCCACTCAGGTCTAGTGTGGTAAGGTTAGTGAGGCGTGAGAAGGCGCCCATGGGGACCAGTTTGAGCTGGTTCCCCCTCAGCGACAGCACCCTCAGGTTCTGCAAGCTGGAGAAGGCATTGGGCTCCAGGACACTGATGATGTTCTCACTCAGGTCTAGCTCCTCCAGCCGAGGGTAAGAGAGGAGGTCGCCATGCTCCACCCAGCGAAGCATGTTCCCACTCATGTCCAGCAGGCGTGTGTCTGAGGAGATGCTGTCGGGGAGGGCAGACAGGCGCTTGCCTTGGCAGGCCACAGACTTGAGCTTGGCCATGCACTCACAGCGCTGGGGACAGCCTTGGCTCTGAGTGGAGGCCACAGTAGTCATCAGCAGCAGGAGCAGGCCAGGCCACCCCATGCCTGGACCGGCCGCCATGCCCCGGCTCTACCTCCGCACCACTGTGGCTGGATCAGTGCACCAGACACCTGTCGACAGGGAGAGAAAAAGAGAGAGGGGAGAGAGAGACAGATACAAATTAGTGCATCTCTATTCCCTCCAACAGCTGTGATCAGACACTGTAAATGAGTAAAATTACTATTACAGACTTTAATTACCTCTTTAATTAGCTAGTGCTCTGAGCCAGAGTCTCAGAGGATTACACACCATGGGAAACCTGGCCTAAGTTTCCAGTAAATTATTATTCTGTTTCGAGGCACGACCCCAGAAGATAATGAGTGAGAAGTTAATTTACTCATTATGAGTAGGTGAGAAACTGGCGTGATCTAAACATGAGTCTGTCTCACCGACTCATATTGTACCCTGTTTGTCATGCTCCAACATCAACCACACCGCTGGGCAGAAAATCTAGTGAAAATGACTCTTTAGTGTAGCTCTCAGGCAAGATCACACAAGGCTATGACCCAGCGCACAACACTATAATACTTCCATTACATCTCCACATTGTCTCTGTGAGGCTTGAGAGAACTCTGCCTGGATCTCATATAGCAGACCATATGCATCAGAGCGTTAATCCTTTCCTAAATACATCCTTTTCTCCAATTTACCAGGACAATACCTGTGACATGAAACATCCCAGGAATAACTATTGTTATTTACTGCTGCTCTTTAATCATTTGTTATTCTTATCTCTTACTTTTTTGTAGGTATTTTCTTAAAACGGCATTGTTGGTTAAGGGCTTGTAAGTAAGCATTTCACTGTAAGGTTGTTGTATTTGGCGCATGTGACAAATAACATTTGATAACGTGTTCCATAACATAATATTCATTGAATGTTGGGCTTACAGAGGAGTAAATGTATTAAAAACCCATGAGACCTGTCAATCCCATTAGTTTATGTACGAGGAAGTCCCAGAGCCATGTGCTGTGTGTCACCTGAGCACACAGATACTCGACTTACTACAGGCCATAAATGAACACAGTGAAATAATGAACCGAGCAGCAGATGTATGCCTGAGTATGTTTAAACATAGCAACACCCATGAAATATGAAAGCTAAGGTAACTGAGCTAAATGACTACCGCCCTGTAGCACTCACTTCCGTCATCATGAAGTGCTTTGAGAGACTAGTCAAGGATCATATCACCTCCACCCTACCTGTTACCCTAGACCCACTCCAATTTGCTTACCGCCACAATAGGTCCACAGACGACGCAATCGCCATCACACTGCACACTGCCCTAACCCATCTGGACAAGAGGAATACCTATGTAAGAATGCTGTTCATCGATTACAGCTCAGCATTTAACACCATAGTACCCTCCAAACTCGTCATTAAGCTCGAGACCCTGGGTCTCGACCCCGCCCTGTGCAACTGGATCCTGGACTTCCTGACAGGCCGCCCCCAGTTGGTGAGGGTAGGTAACAACATCTCCACCCCGCTGATCCTCAAAACTGGGTCCCCACAAGGGTGCGTTCTCAGCCCTCTCCTGTACTCCCTGTTCACCCATGACTGCGTGGCCATGCACTCCTCCAACTCAATCATCAAGTTTGCAGATGACACTACAGTGGTAGGCTTGATTACCAACAACGACGAGACAGCCTACAGGGAGAAGGTGAGGGCCCTCAGAGTGTGGTGTCAGGAAAATAACCTCACACTCAATGTCAACAAAACAAAGGAGATGATCGTGGACTTCAGGAAACAGCAGAGGGAACAGCCCCCTATCCACATCGATGGGACAGTAGTGGAGAGGGTGAAGAGTTTTCAGTTCCTCGGTGTACACATCACGGACAAACTGAAATGGTCCACCCACACAGACAGTGTGGTGAAGAAGGCGCAACAGCGTCTCTTCAACCTCAGGAGGCTGAAGAAATTCGGCTTGTCACCAAAAACACTCAAACTTTTACAGATGCACAATCGAGAGCATCCTGTCGGGCTGTATCACCGCCTGGTACGGCAGCTGCTCCGCCCATGACCGGAAGGCTCTCCAGAGGGTAGTGAGGTCTGCACAACACATCACCGGGTGCAAACTACCTGCCCTCCAGGACACCTACACCACCCGATGTCACAGGAAGGCCAAAAAGATCATCAAGGACAACAACCACCCGAGCCACTGCCTGTTCACCCCGCTAACATCCAGAAGGCGAGGTCAGTACAGGTGCATCAAAGCTGGGACCGAGAGACTGAAAAACAGCTTCTATCTCAAGGCCATCAGACTGTTAAACAGCCATCACTAACATTGAGTGGCTGCTGCCAACATACTGACTCAACTCCACCCACTTTAATAATGGAAAAATTGATGTAATCAATTTATCACTAGCCACTTTATATTATATACTTACCCTACATTACTCATCTCTTATGTATATACTGTACCATCTACTGCATCTTGCCATCTGATGTAATTAAATGTACCACTAGCCACTTTAAACAATGCCACTTTATATAATGTTCTCATACCCTACATTACTCATCTCTTATGTATATACTGTACTCTATACCATCTACTGCATCTTGCCATCTTGATGTAATGTATCACTAACCACTTTAAACAATGTCACTTCATATGTTTTCATACCCTACAATACTCATCTCATATGTATATACTGTACTCCATACCATCTATTACATATTGCCTATGCCGTTGGGCCATCACTCATTTATATATTTTTCTGTACATATTTGTATTCATTCCTTTACACTTGTGTGTATAAGGTAGTTGTTGTGGAATTGTTAGGTTATATGACTTGTTAGATATTACTGCATGGTCGGAACTAGAAGCACAAGCATTTCGCTACACTTGCATTAACACCTGCTAACCATGTGTATGTGACAAATAAATTTGATTTGATTTGATATGCACTCAACACACAGTGCTATAAATGTATGAATCAATTATAGACTGAAATGTTTCTACAGTTCCAGTGTAATGTAAAGTCCTTTGGGGGGGTTATTAGTAAGAATTCAGTGAACTCTAACACTGAGTTAGAGTCTCCTCACCTCTGACACAATATCATATGCACACCCAACCCCAACCCCCTCACACATCACACACACCACAGGGAGATGATCAGAGAGGAGCAGTGACACTCGAGAGGAAACAAAAAATGTCTGATGATGTTCAACTCCCACAAGCTGCTGTTTCAGATTACTTAATCATTCTTTTCATGTTCCTAAGATTTACACGCTCTACTTTCAAATGATCTCAAGACGTAGAGAATAAGTATACCCATTAGTCAACCTGTCAGCCTAAAACTGATCACTTATTCTGATCGGTTTAAAGGGAGAAATGTGTTTGTACAGTAGACTATAGCTTTGAAGAGACACAGGAAATAGTTTCAGATTACAGTAATCCTCAAACGCATGTGAACAAAACGACGAGTATAATAGGACATTTTTAGGGCAGCAGTTTGCAAATGCTATCTTGCCAGGCTAAATTATTTTTGGCAGGCTCGGAGGTCCTTTGATTTTCTTTCCTCGGCAACAGGACTTAGAGGCACATCGTTGCCCAAACCAAGTCATCCCAACAAAGCGCTCGGACTCACCTCTGGTTCAAAATAATCCACTTCTCACATATGTTATTGTCATTTCAGCTGAGTAAGAATACTCCCACCTATAGAGCCCCTCCACAGAGCACCCCTCCCAAAAGTCAAGAGTAAATAAACTCACAGGTCACGTGATCATACCTCCTTTGACCCCATATCTGGTGGCACTAACAAGCCCCCACCGACCAGCACATGGACCGACCCTGTACTGTTGTTCTGTAGCAGGTGGTGAGTGTGGGTTCTTACAGGACAATTAGCTCCAACACAGGAGGACTGAGCTGGGAGAGTTAGCTGGTGTGTCCGTCAGGGCTGGTCCCTGCAAGTGTCTCTTACAGAGCAGGTGTCAATTGTTAGAGTGAGGGGGAGTTGTTAGTGCTGTCTTAGGACGTGATTAATGGACTGACTATAACTTCTCCAACTGTCCACACAACACATACCAATTGCCATTTAAATGTTACTGCCTCGTCTTGGGAAGCCCATACACTATGTGTAATTGTGAATTAATAAATGAATGAGGTCCTTTACAGCAAAATAAGATTATGGTGTACTTGTCTTGTTAGCATATCTTTCTGTGTGTATTTACATGGTCCAAGAACATATTTTTTGCTCTGCGAGCAGAACCTTTGAAGTTTTCAAATTCATCAAATTTAAGCTGCACTGGTATGAACAACGGGAGTCTAATATCATAAGTCAATCCTCCGAACGTGGGCCGATGTAAAAACGAATGAATAAGATATGAAATCATTGCACTCATAGGAGGCACACGGCCAGACTGATAGTTCTCCCGTTTCTCCTACAGGGACCATACTATACAGTGCCAGCCAGATAAACACAGACAGACAGACAGCGGAGTGGGTGGACACAGTGACCCTGAACTCATCACTTCTCTGACCGGAGCCCAATTACCCAGCAGCCACTGGAAACACCCAGAGAGACTCCAGCAAAGTGTGACTTCTCAGCTCCAAAGTACCGAGCACAGGTTAGCAACAGAGACAGATTTAGAATATGGAGTGGGTTGTGTAGCGCAGGGGCAGGGCCCACTGTGACTGTGATGTTGCCCCCAACACCGTTCCCATCTTTGCTTCTCCTTGTTCACCTGTGTTTGCGTAATGGCTATTAGTGGACAAAATGGATGGCAAATTAAGCAAATGTGCTGATTAGACGAGCTGTTTCCCAAACAACGTCTGTCCGTCCTTTCTTTCTGATACCAGTTCATAGTTATGGAGTGTGAAGCCTCCACATTTTGAAACATGACAGATATTCAGAGAGGATCCGAGAGAGGGGGCTCTGCCAAATCAAGCACATTACTCACCATGGGTCAGTGAGTCCACTGTAATATAATGTCATGTAATGCAAGCAGCATCAAACCTCTCCACAGGAGAACTGAGGTAGTTGTTTATGTTACTACGGACTCTCATCCTTGACTACAGTAGGTGTTCTGAAAAAATAACAGGAAATTATTTCAGGAAAAAAAATTCAACCCACTCAATATCTCACACCTAACATAACAGGGTTTAATGGAATCAATGTAGTTCAATCCCTGAAACAAAGTTATTTCTCTGAATATCTCTCTCATACATCAGCAACTGGGCCACTGGGTTGAATTGACTTGGTGTGTATAATCCGGGGAGTTGCCGGAGTGATGATGATGATAATGTGTAGGCTGCTTAGCAATAGCTAGAGAGAGGTGTGGGTAGCGCTCTTCAGCAGGCAGCACATCATCATCTAATCTCTCCAGTGTTTCCACTGCAAGTGACGGACTTGTATCGATTTCAGCTCCACCACCATGAACACTCACACTTTACATAAGCATGTCCTCCTCAGTCTGAAACAGCACTCATCTATGAGGTACCATCAGTAGCAGTAATACCAAAGATATTTATAACTAACCCAAGATAGTTCACCTGTGTCGTTTACAGTGGGAGCAAATTAAGCATAGTGGGCAGAACAAAGCCAAGCACGAGCTAGAGAGATCATATTGAAGCATTGTGACCTGTATTTGCATATTTCCGTTAGGGAACGCCTCCTCTGGGAAGTGCGCACGTGCACAAACTCAAGTCGACCTTGCACTCCGACACATCGCAATATTTTGAAAATTTAGCAAAGCGTCAAGTCTATGAAACATTGTGCACTGTGTTCGTAACAGATTCTAGTTTTGGGAACAGAAAATGTATTGAGATCAAATGTTTCATTGATGAGATTATTTGCAGAATGTCGGCACCTGGCATAGCAGGCCAGCCTGAAGATTTATTCTCCGGGTGGGCTCTATTCCCCAGGATGCCACCTCGTAGCCCCATGATAGATCACTTCTGCACAACCAGCCTGGGCCCTGGGCCCCCCACAGCAGGCAAGGACACCCTTCCACCACTGGAGGACAGCAAGCCAGGGGCAGTCTGGGGGCCCAATGTGGACAGTATGGTGACATGGCAGATCGGGGAAAGATGGAAGTGGAGGTAAATAGCAAAAACACGTGTGTTTTTGTCCTCAGGCGATATGCAAAGTAGTGTTACTGATGTCTGCTCAGTCATGGATGTCATCTCATTATGTTCATGAGTCTTCAGGCTTTATAGAGGTACAGCTTTCTATTAAAATCATCAGGGATGACTTTCAATCATGTGGAGAAACCCAATGGCACACAGAGGACAGAGGTAAGACTTTGTCCAACATGCATATTTGATGACGAGGAAACGGTGGGGGCTTATACGTGAGGGGTTCTCAAGACAGCCGCTGAATAATTGAAAAAATCTCACTTTCCAGTCATGACCCACTGACACAGAGACAGTGACCTTACCTGGCTCATTAGACCCCCATCACTACCACCGCTGACACACAATAGATTATAGATGGGTGGATATGGATACTGTATGTATACTAGATCCATAGACAAGACAATGGTCCAGACCAGCCCCTTCACCAGCAACCAGGTGTTGGCTTTCCAATAAGGCCTGGGACTGAGGTTAGACCCTGGGACTGAGGTTAGACCCTGGGACTGAGGTTAGACCATAGTGTCATATGGATATTCTTAGTCTTTTCCTCCATTTCAAAGTTATTTACAATCAGAATATTGTGTAGACGATGATGTTTACATTGACTATAAAGGGGTATAGTTGCAGTAGGCCTACCTCATTGTTGGGTGGCAAAGGGTAAGCTGACACTTTCAATGGGCAGCATATCGCTCTGAGGTAAAGCTGGGACAACATGAGGTCCTTGACAAACACTTCCAAAACAATCTATCCCTCTAAGCAAAGTCAGTTCGAGCTAACACCATAGTTGTTGCTCAAAAGAACATTAAGTTACAGTAAATGTCACTCTCCAATGACCCACACTCCATCACCGTAATGCTACATGACATATCCTCTCGAGTCACACATCATGTCACGCCAATATGACTCAAAACAATAACATTTTCTCTCATGCAATAAGGGGTGTGTTCGTAAATTGCCTTCAGTGTCAGAGGGTGCTCTGGGCCATTTATAAATTCAGAGGGTTGAGACACTTGTGGCTGTGCTCTCCAGATGTGGGTGTAGGCAGGCGGGGTGAGTAGCGTTGCAGTCAGTGACAGAGGGTCGTATAGAGACAGAGGACTGAGCTTTGGTACAGTAAATAAGTCAGCCATGTGTGGCACCCGAGGCATGTGGGCACCGCCGCTGGCAGTAGGACTCTAAAATAAACATCTTCTCCCTAAAGCCCCAAGAGTCTGTCAACCCTCTCTGGGGACAGGCCCAGACCTGTTACACAACATCAACACAGATACAGAGATGGAGGGAGGACGACATGCAGATAATGCAACCCTACATCTTCATCAGAGGAAAAACAAGTAGTAGACTATATGAAATAATGGGGATATAGGTGTGTGTGTAGCTACAGTTGAAGTTGGAAGTTTACATACGCCTTAGCCAAATACATTTAAACTCAGTTTTTCACAATTCCTGACATTTAATCCTAGTAATAATTCCCTGTCTTAGGTCAGTTAGGATCACCACTTTATTTTAAGAATGTGAAATGTCAGAATAATAGTAGAGAGAATTATTTATTTCAGCTTTTATTTCTGTCATTGCATTCCCAGTGGGTCAGAAGTTTACATACACTCAATTAGTATTTGGTAGCATTGCCTTTAAATTGTTTAACTTGGGTCAAACGTTTCGGGTAGCCTTCCACAAGCTTCCCACAATAAGTTGGGTGAATTTTGGCCCATTCCTCCTGACAGAGCTGGTTTAACTGAGTCAGGTTTGTAGGCCTACTTACTCGCACACGCTTTTTCAGTTCTGCCCACATACTTTCTATGGGATTGAGGTCAGGGCTTTGTGATGGCCACTCCAATACCTTGACTTTGTTATCTTTAAGTCATTTTGCCACAACTTTGGAAGTATGCTTGGGGTCATTGTCCCATTCGCGTCCAAGCTTTAATTTCCTGACTGATGTCTTGAGATGTTGCTTCAATATATCCACATAATTTTCCTTCCTCATGATTCCATATATTTTGTGAAGTGCACCAGTCCCTCCTGCTGCAAAGCACCCCCACAACATGATGCTGCCACCCCCGTGTTTCACAGTTGGGATGGTGTTCTTCGGCTTGCAAGCATCCCCCTTTTTCCTCCAAACATAGCGATGGTCATTATGGGCAAACAGTTCTATTTTTGTTCATCAGACCAGAGGACATTTCTCCAAAATGTACGATCTTTGTCCCCATGTGCAGTTGCAAACCATAGTCTGTCTTTTTTATGGCAGTTTTGGAGCAGTGGCTTCTTCCTTGTTGAGCGGCCTTTCAGTTTATGTCTATATAGGACTCGTTTTATTGTGTATATAGATACTTCTGTACCCGTCCCCTCCAGCATCTTCACAAGGTCCTTGTTGTTCTGGGATTGATTTGCACTTTTCTCACCAAAGTACGTTCATCTCTAGGAGACAGAACGCGTCTCCTTCCTGAGCGATATGACGGCTGCGTGGTCCCATGGTGTTTATACCTGCGTACTATTGTTTGTACAGATAAACGTGGTACCTTCAGGCGTTTGGAAATCGCTCCCAAGGATGAACCAGACTTGTGGAGGTTCATAATGTTTTTCCGAAGTCTTGGCTGATTTCTTTTGATTTTTCCATGATGTCAAGCAAAGAGGCACTGAGTTTGAAGGTAGGTCTTGAAATACATCCACAGGTACACCTCCAATTGACTCATATTATGTAAATTAGCCTATCAGAAGCTTCTAAAGCCATGACATAATTTATTGGAATTTTTCAAGCTGTTTAAAGGCACAGTCAACTTAGTGTATGTTAACTTCTGAGCCACTGGAATTGTGATACAGTGAATTATAAGTGAAATAATTTGTCTGTAAACAATTGTTGGAAAAATTACTTGTGTCATGCACAAAGTAGATGTCTTAACCGGCTTGCCAAAACTATAGTTTGTTAACAATAAATTTGTGGAGGGGTTGAAAACAAATTTTAATGACTCCAACCTAAGTGTATGTAAACTTCCAACTTCAACTGAATATAGTGCACGGATATCTGGGAATCTTGCCGTATTAAAGCAGAGAAAATAGAATTTCCTCTTGTAGCCTCTGATTGCTATTAAGTTATAGTAGAACATCATTTGGAAAGTACTCTGTCATTGAAAAGCACTTTCATCAAGTACCAAATGTAATGACTTTGAAACATCCATTACTCCATGGTCCTTTATGATCATAGCAAGTGGCTTTTTGTCAAGCGCTCTGATTGTTTAAGTATTCATGGCATCCGTTCAACCACGCTGAAATACCATCATTCTATTTCCATTTCCTGTCGAGGAATTATAAACTAAAATATATTTAATCGCTTATTACGTGTGGCAGAATAATTGCTAATTATTCCAGGTAACTAAATCTTTAGCCAGAAAAAGACATGATGACATTGAGGATGAAGGAGAGGAGCTTTACAACTGCATAAGGCTGTCCATTGATTTCTATCAGGGGGCCAGAGTGCACTGTACAATGCAGGACTGTATAGATTGCTTGGAGGCAGGATGGTGAAGTGGCTGCCACAGAGTGAAGGTGAGTGTGAGCTGCCATCTTGCTTGGCATTCACCCTTCCTTGGCTGGCCTCACTGCCCTGTCAAGATCCATCCCTTCACCCGGGTTGGGCATTGCCTGTGGGATTCACTTGGCGTAGATGCAGAGATGGGGCATATGAGGCCACTCTAACACTTGATTACACACATTCACAGACTATCAGTCCCATCAACACTCACACTCACATTCACACTCATGCACAAATGCACAGTCCGCACCCTTATGACACACATACACACACACTGTATTTCCCTATGCCTCCATCTCCTGTGCAGTCAGCATGACTGTGACTGTTCCCTCTAAAGGTCAGGAAGAGTCCTTATTTGCAAACACATCCACATTGTTCTAATGAAGGTGGGTCTCTGGAATCCCAGAACGCCACAGAACACTCCCTCTGTGTTTCCTGTGCTCTGATTGGTGCAACAGACAGTGCAGTGACACGTAACAGGCTGTGTAATCCGGATGGGACCTACAGGCGTTCTGTGTCCTTCTCATCACCTCCATTAGGGTTTCTCTGACTCTCCGTCCTTCAGTCTATTGCTTTCACTGCTAGCAAATCAACCAGGGCAATTAAGCACAATTTACAGGAGTCAATGAGCATCCGAGAAGGTTACGGATGGTTCTTCCTTTAGCTTATGTCAGTAAAGTGAGAAATGTGAGTCAGATGGTGAGGAGTCAAACAGAGAGTCAGTAACATGATCTCATAGCTACATGCACATTTCTCAAACATCTATGATGATTGGCAAGCTAGTGTTTAGGCCATCCAATAATGCATTCAAAATCAAAACTCCTTGAGGAAGTGTTCTGCCAGAGGGAGCGATGTGTAAATTGAAAGTAATCCCTTTCCTCTTGCCCGGCCAAATGGATTCAAACTCATTCATCACTCAGAAGTAGTGGGAATGTTTAATAGGCCATGACATCTCCAGAAGAGAAGGTCCAATTAGATGCTGAAGTGAGAAGAGAGAGAATGCTGAGGTAGGTAGTTACAATGAGACAAGGAGACAGCTAAGACAGTGTAGAAATATGTCTGCTACTCATCCATTAGCTTTATCAAGCTCAGCCATCCATGCTGTGTAGGAGAAGACTACCTAACAGAGCAGACTGGTCTCATAGACTAGACGTAGCATAGTAAACGTAAATCCAGGACACTCAAATTACACTGATCAAAAATATAAATGCAACATGTAAAGTGTTGGTCCCATGTTTCCTGAGCTGAAATAAAAGATCCCATCCCTGTTAGTGAGCATTTCTCCTTTGCCAATATAATCCAACCACCTGCGTGCAATTGGCATGTTGACTGCAGGAATGTCCACCAGAGCTGTTGCCAGAGAATGTAATGTTAATTTCTCTACTATAAGCCGCCCCCAACTTAGTTTTAGAGAATTTGGCAGTTCGTCCAACCGGCCTCACAACTACAGACCACCTGTAACCACGCCAGCCCAGGACCTCCACATCTGGCTTCTTCATTTGCGGGATCATCTGAGACCAGCCACCCAGACAGCTGATGAAACTGTGGGTTTGCACAACTGAATAATTTCTGCACAAACTGTCAGAAATCGTCATTTGTGTGCTCGTCGTTCTCACCAGACTCTTGACCTGACTGCAGTTGGCGTCATAACCGACTGTTCCAGTTCCTGCCAATATCCAGAAACTTCGCACAGCCATTGAACCTTCCACAGGCCACAATCAACAGCCTGATCAACTGTATGTGAAGGAGATGTCTCGCGCTGCATGAGGGAAATGGTGGTCAAACTGACTAGTTTTCTGATCTACGCCTCTACTTTTTTTTAAGGTATCTGTGACCAACAGATGCATATCTGTATTCCCATTCATGTGAAATCCATTGATTAGGACCTAATGAATTTATTTAAACTGAACTGTAACTCAGTAAAATCTTTGAAATTGTTGCATGTTGCATTCATGTTGCATTCATGTTGCAAAACTAAAGGAAGGAGGGTGGGTGGTTGGTTGGTTGGGCATATAACGCAAACGTCTAGCTGCGTGTTCGAATCTCATCACGGACAACTTCAGCAGTTTAGCTAATTAGCAACTACTTACTACTTTTTAGGTACTTTGCGACTACTTAGCATGTTAGCGAACCCTTTCCCAGATCCT
Source organism: Salmo trutta (assembly GCF_901001165.1). Lineage (NCBI taxonomy): Eukaryota > Metazoa > Chordata > Actinopteri > Salmoniformes > Salmonidae > Salmo > Salmo trutta. The sequence continues at coordinate 17,778,845 of NC_042978.1, forward strand.
AGCCCTAACCCTTTTAGCTAACACTAACCTTAATCCTAACCTTAACCACTAACCCCCTACTCATTCCATGGAGTGCCGAGTGTCTGCGGGTTTTCACTCCTCCATTGTACTTGATTGATCAATTAAGGTCACTAATTAGTAAAGAACTCCCCTCACCTGGTTGTCTAGGTCTTAAATGAAAGGAAAAACCGAAAATTCGCAGACACTAGGCCCTCCATGGAATGAGTTTGACACACTTGCCTTAAAGTTGACGTTACCCAGCTACCTAACGTTAGCCACCTAGCCAAAGGTAGCCACCTAGCCAACATTAGGCACAACAAATTAGAATTCGTAACATCATAAGTTTAACAAATTCATTAAATGTTGTACATTTTGCAAATTCATAACATATCATACGAATTGTAATTCATACAAAATGGATGATGGACATTCACAAATTAACATACCATACAAAAAGTAACATATCATACTAAATGGAGTGTTTTGGATTTACATCCAGAATAATGCGAAATGCACTTAATACACGTTGAACAGAGCTATAGGGCATTTCCATCTGAAAGGACCCATGAGAACCAACATGTGAAATTCATAGGAGCATGTCAAATTGGACATCAAATGAAAGTTAAGAGTCTATATTTTGGAGAAATGAAGGTATATATACACATTTCAACCACTTTCCATACTAAATATTTGGAATAAGCAGGCTTTGATTTCTGGTCAAACAGATGGAAAAGGGGTCTTAGACAACATCTTACCAGAAATTCTGGTAATTTTTGTTTCATCAGACCAGAGGACATTTCTCCAAAATGTACCATCTTTGTCCCCATGTGCAGTTGCAAACCGTAGTCTTCCTTGCTGAGCGGCCCTTCAGGTTATGTTGATATAGGACTCGTTTTACTGTGGATATAGATACTTTTGTTCCTGTTTCCTCCAGCATCTTCACAAGGTCCTTTGGTGTTGTTCTGGGATTGATTTGTACTTTTTTCACCAAAGTACGTTCATCTCTAGGAGACATGAACACATCTCCTTCCTGAGCGGTATGATGGCTGCGTGGTCCCATGGTGTTTATACTTGCGTACTATTGTTTGGACAGATGAACGTGGTACCTTCAGGCGTTTGGAAATTGCTCCCAAGGATGAACCTGACTTGTGCAGGTCTACAATTCTTTTCTGAGGTCTTGGCTGATTTATTTTGATTGTCTCATGATGTCAAGCAAAGAGGCACTGAGTTTGAAGGTAGGCCTTGAAATACATCCACAGGTATACCTCCAATCGCCTCAAATGATGTCAATTAGCCTATCAGAAGCTTCTAAAGTCATGACATCATTTTCTGGAATTTTCCAAGCTGTTTAAAGGCACAGTCAACCTAGTGTATGTCAACTTCTGAGCCACTGGAATTGTGATACAGTGAATTATAAGTGAAATAATCTGTCTGTAAACAATTGTTGAAAAAATTACTTGTGTCATGTACAAAGTAGATGTCCTAACCGACCTGCCAAAACTATAGTTTGTTAACAAGCAATGTGTGGAGTTGTTGAAAAACGAATTTTAATGACTCCAACCTAAGTGTATGTAAACTTCCGACTTCAACTGTACATGACACAAGTCCAATTATCAAACTTACGCTTAACTGAGCTCTGAAGGATAATAATTTACTCTCAGTAAGATCTGTATTCCAGTGCTACTTGTACATACAATGCATTCCAACAGTGTAATAGCCTATTATAAGAGGGGAGTGATTTTGTCCTTATAATGAAGCCTCAAGGGGCCTGCGAAGAAAAAGCTAACCTGGCATTTACTATGGTAACCCAACCTGATCAGGTAGACTCTCAGAGTATGAAATTCAAATAATGTATTTGAAATATGACTGATGATGCGTTTCCCTCTTAAGTGACAAAGGATTTCACTCAGATGAATTAAACACAGAAGTTGTAATCCACAAAATCATGGCACATAAGGGAAATACATACTAACACTTCAAAATAAACAATTTACAATATGATCTCACTCACAACAGCCTTCCACATAGATTCTTATATATCTCTACTGAATTAAAAAGCTATTCATTGAGAGAATCGAAGTACCTTTGAAGTTAATGGTCTTACACTGCTCTATTTCCAACTGGCAGAAAGGTTTAATCTCCATAGAGGACCAGATGTCTGATTGGTATCAAGGTCGATTCAAAACAATTTCAAGCAAACTATGTCAAAAACATACTTTATAAAGAAAACCGAAGTGATGTGAAATCAACATCTTGTCCACTGATGGCACGTCTTGGGGAGGGGACTTTGGTTGTCAAGATTGAGTGGTTTGTGGGACACAGTGGTCCTGCAGCAGACTGGCAACCTGCAGCCCTGACCTTGGGTGAGGAGGGTGGGAGGAGGGGGAGAGAAGGAGGAAGGGGTAGAAGGTGGCAGAAGGGCAGAGTGGAGGAGTAAAGGGCAAAAGTAGAGACGGGAGAGAGGGAGTAGAGGAGGTGGGCATGGCCACAGGGGGCCCCAGGGGTCAACACTGCACCAGAGGGGCTTACAAGCTGGGCTCTCATCACCAACAACATAGAGAGCACCCGATATTCCAGCCCTCACCCACCTGAAAAGGTCACTCACAAGCTGCTGGTGCAGTAAGTCTCAAAAAGCAAAGCAGAATAGGTCACCTGATTCCCCTCATGCAGTAGCCTAATGCTTGTTAGCTCAGTGACAGGGCAACAGCATGAGATACAGAAGGCTATTTTAGTATATATTAGATTTTTGCTTGTTATTCTGTTGCACAACAATGATTCCTTATGGAGGATGTTATGGACGTACAACATATTTATTTAGCTTTGTCTTTGCTCTTCAGATAAAAATGTGATCCATAGAAACATTTTTTTGGGAAATAGTGCAGTTCAGACAATAACAACTACTACTACTGACCAATTATAAAAAATTGACACACACAGATCTGAGGCATACTGAGAAGGATTATGATATACTGTTATTGTGATAGAACATAGGACTGTGTTGTCCATATTTCAGCCTGGGTATGTTTGCCTGGTTTACTTCAGTGTACTCTGTTTAATCCTGTGGTGTTCTGGCTGCCCGGCCCACTCTGCCTCCTACACCCCTGGTAATCTCACCGCTTCCAAGACAGATGGCTGTTGGGTACAGCTGGCAGGCTCTCTAGGAAATTGAGACCACACAGAAAGCTGTCTAAACACCGGAACAAAAGGTTAAACATCCCAAATTGTTTCCCTGCTCTGCTGTCTGCAGCCTCCACTGCAAGGCTTTAGTGACAGGACAGTTTGGGAGAATTAAGTTGGAGGCAAAAAAATGTATCCCTCGGGGAGGGAACTCACCTGACCCAATCACAAGAGACATGTAGCACTGTGAGTCTGCGGGGAGATAGGTGTCTGATGTAAACTGTTTGAACTGGGTGGAGCCAAACGCACGTTTGGACTGCTGCTCTGACATTGCTCGTCCATATATTTATACATTGTTAATTTTACTTCGACTTGTGTGTATTGTGAAATTGTTAGATTTTACACCCGCAATAACATCTGCTAAACATGTGTATGTGACCAATAACATCTGCTAAACATGTGTATGTGACCAATAACATCTGCTAAACATGTGTATGTGACCAATAACATCTGCTAAACATGTGTATGTGACCAATAACATCTGCTAAACATGTGTATGTGACCAATAAAGTTTGACACATCCAGTCCAACAGGCAATTATTGTGATATAGTTGTAATAAAAATAGCATTTAGCTTTTTGTTTGTTCACCATAAAAAGAAGAAGAGGGTCCACTTCACAGACCAGCATTGATGTTATATTTTGCTATGAGGTAATGTTGTTGGGAAATTTGTTTGTTTAGTGAGTTATTCTCTGAGTGTTAATAATGTCTATTTCTTGATAAAGCCAAATAATGAGGTTTTCATGCCAATGCTATTTGGCAAGATTACGCTAATTACACTAATTGCTAATGCAATTAAGAGCCACAGAAAACATTGGCAATCTTTTTCACGGCGCATAGGGAGGAACATCTCTCATCACATCATAGATAATGAACTGGTAATACATCCACAGATATAATTACTACCCCATTGCACTGTATCTATAACATTCTTAGCCAAATACACAAACGAGGGGAGACGATATACCAGAGGAGAACCCATCTGATAAAAGGGCTTGAATTCAAATGAAGTATTTTATTTATTTATTAATTTATTTAACTAGGCAAGTCAGTGAAGAATAAATTCTTATTTACAATGACGGCCTACCAAAAGGCAAAAGGCTTCCTGTAGGGACGGGGGCTGGGATTAAATAAAAAATAAAATATAGGACAAAACACACATCACGACAAGAGAGATACCACGACACTACATAGAGAGAGACCTAAGACAACAACATACCGTGGCAGCAACACATGACAACACAGCATGGTAGCAACACAACATGGCGGCAGCAGCACAAAACATGGTACAAACATTATTTTGCACATACAACAGCACAAAGGGCAAGAAGGTAGAGACAACAATACATCACGTAAAGCAGCCACAACTGTCAGTAAGAGTGTCCATGATTGAGTCTTTGAATGAAGAGATGGAGATAAAAATGTCCAGTTTGAGTGTTTTTTGCAGCTCATTCCAGTCGCTAGCTGCAGCGAACTGAAAAGAGGAGCGACCCAGGGATGTGTGCACTTTGGGGACCTTTAACAGAATGTGACTGGCGGGTGTTGTATGTGGAGAATGAGGGCTGCAGTAGGTATCTCCGATAGGGGGGAGTGAGGCATAAGAGGTTTTTATAAATAAGCATCAACCAGTGGGTCTTGCAACGGGTATACAGAGATGACCCGTTTACAGAGTATAGAGTGCAGTGGTGTGTCCTATAAGTGCATTTGTGGCAAGCCTGATGGCCGAATAGTAAAGCACATCTAGCCACTCACGAGCACCTTCCCCTGCTGATCTATAAATTATGTCTCCGTAATCTAGCATGGGTAGGATGGTCATCTGAATCAGGGTTAGTTTGGCAGCTGGGGTGAAAGAGTAGCGATTAACGATAGAGGAAACCAACTCCAGATTTAACCTTAGCCTGCAGCTATGATATATGCTGAGAGAAGGACAGCGTACCGTCTAGCCATACTCCCAAGTACTTGTATGAGTTGACTACCTCAAACTCTAAAAACCTCAGAGGTAGTAATCACACCTGCGGGAAGAGGGGGATTCTTTTTACCAAACCACATGACCTTTGTTTTGGAGGTGTTCAGGACAAGGTTAAGGGCAGAGAAAGCTTGTTGGACACTAAGAAAGCTTTGTTGTAGAGCGTTTAACACAACATCCGGGGAGGGGCCAGCTGAGTATAAGACTATCATCTGCAAATAAATAGATGAAAGAGCTTCCTACTGCCTGAGCTATGTTTTTTATATAAATTGAGAAGAGTGTGGGGCCTAGGATTGAGCTTTGGGGTACTCCCTTGGTGACAGGCAGTGGCTGAGAAAGCAGATGTTCTTACTTTACACACTACAATCTTTGAGAAAGGTAATTAGCAAACCAGGCCAAAGACCCCTCAGAGACACCAATACTCCTTAGCCGGCCCACAAGAATGAAATGGTCTACCGTATCAAAAGCTTTGGCCAAATCAATAAAAATAGCAGCACAACATTGCTTAGAATCAAGGGCAATGGTGACATCATTTAGGACCTTGCAGTGACACATCCATAACCTGAGCGGAAACCAGATTGCATACCAGAGAGAATACTATAGACATCAAGAAAGCCAGTCAGTTGATTATAAAGCAAAGCAGTACGACAAAAACAACAGCACAGAGCTACACATAAACAAATGTACAGTCAATAACACAAAATAAATATACCTGCTGGATTACGTGCTCTGTGTAGAGTGTTGGGGCTATTTTGTAAATTACATCGCCGAAGTCAAGGATCGGTTGGATAGTCAGTTTTACGAGGGTATGTTTGACAGCATGAGTGAAGGAGGCTTTGTTGCGAAATAGGTAGCCAATTCTAGATTTAATTTTGGATTGGAGATGCTTAATGTGAGTCTAGAAGGAGAGTTTACAGTCTAACCAGACACCTAGGTATTTGTAGTTGTCCACAATTTCTAGGTCAGAACCGTCCAGAGTAGTGATGGTGGGAGGGTGCGGGCAGCAATCGGTTGAAGAGCATGCACTTAGTTTTACTAGCATTTAAAAGCAGTTGGAGGCCACGGAAGGAGTGTTGTATGGTGTTGAAGCTCGTTTGGAGGTTTGTTAGCACAGTGTCCAAAGAAGGGCCAGATGTTTACTGAATGGTGTCGTCTGCGTAGAGGTGTATCAGAGAATCACCAGCAGTAAGAGCGACATCATTGATATATGCAGAGAAAAGAGTCGGCCCAAGAATTGAACCCTGTGGCACCCCCATAGAGATTGCCAGAGGTCTGGACAACAGGCCCTCCGATTTGACACACTGAACTCTGAGAAGTAGTTGGTGAACCAGGCGAGGCAGTCATTTGAGAAACCAAGGCTGTTGAGTCTGCCGATAAGAATGCGGTGATTGACAGAGTCGAAAGCCTTGGCCAGGTCGATGAAGACGGATGCACAGTACTGTCTTTTATTGATGGCGGTTATGATATCGTTTAGGATCTTGAGCATGGCTGAGGTGCACCCATGACCAGCTCGGAAACCAGATTGCATAGTGGAGAAGGCACGGTGGGATTTGAAATGGTCGGTGATCTGTTTATTAACTTGGCTTTCGAAGATTTTAGAAAGGCAGGTCAGGATGGATATAGGTCTATAACAGTTTGGGTCTAGAGTGTCTCCCCCTTTGAAGAGGGGGATGACCGCGGCAGCTTTCCAATCTTTGGGGATCTCAGACGATACCAAAGAGAGGTTGAATAGGCTAGTAATAGGGGTTGCAACAATTTCAGCTGATCATTTTAGAAAGAGAGGGTCCAGATTGTCTAGCCCAGCGGATTTGTAGGGATCCAGATTTTGCAGCTCTTTCAGAAGATCAGCTGTCTGGATTTGGGTGAAGGAGAAGCGGGGGGGGGGGGGTTACTGCAGGGGGTGCTGAGATGTTGGCCCGGGGTAGGGGTAGCCAGGTGGAAAAATGCTTATTGAAATGATCGATTATCGTAGATTTATCGGTGGTGACAGTGTTTCCTATCCTCAGTGCAGTGGGCAGCTGGCAGGAGGTGCTCTTATTCTCCATGGACTTTACAGTGTCCCAAAACTTTTTGGAATTAGTGCTACAGGAAGCAAATTTCTGTTTGAAAAAGCTAGACTTAGCTTTCCTAACTGACTGAGTATATTGATTCCTGACTTCCCTGAAAAGTTGCAGGGGCTATTCGATGCTAATGCAGAACGCCACAGGATGTTTTTGTGCTGGTCAAGGGCTGGGGTGGGGTGAACCAAGGGCTATATCTGTTCTTAGTTCTACATTTTTTTAATGGGGCATGCTTATTTAAGATGGAGAGGAAAGCCCTTTTGAAGAGCTCTACTGACGGGACGAGGTCAATATCCTTCCAGGATACCCGGGCCAGGTCGATTAGAAAGGCCTGCTTGCTGAAGTGTTTTAGGGAGCGTTTGAAAGTGATGAGGGGTGGCCGTTTGACCGCAGACCCATTACGCACGCAGACAATGAGGCAGTGATCGCTGATATCCTGGTTGAAGACAGCAGAGGTGTATTTAGAGGGCAAGTTGGTCAGGATGATATCTAAGAGGGTGCCCATATGGTTACGGATTTAGGGTTGTACCTGGTAGGTTCCTTGATAATGTGTGAGATTGAGGGCATCTAGGTTAGATTGTAGGACGGCCGGGGTGTTAAGCATGTCCCAGTTTAGGTCAACTAACAGTACAAACTCTGAAAATAGATGGGGGGCGATCAATTCACATATGGTGTCCAGGGCACAGCTGGGGGCTGAAGGGAGTCTATAACAAGCGGCAACGGTGAGAAACTTGTTTCTGGAAAGATGGATTTTTAAAAGTAGAAGCTTGAATTGTTCGGGCACAGACCTGGATAGTATGACAGAACTCTGTTGGCTGTCTCTGCAGTAGATTGCAACTCCGCCCCCTTTGGCAGTTCTATCTTGTCAGAAAATGTTATAGTTATTTATAAGACTTTTGGTGGCCTTCCTAAGCTAGGATTCAGACACGGCTAGGACATCCGGGTTGGCGGAGTGTGCTAAAGCAGTGAATAAAACAAACTTAGGGAGGAGGCTTCTAATGTTAACATGCATCAAATGAGAGCGCCTGGGGAATGGGAGTGGTGCTGGGGGCTGCAGGGCTGGGGTTAACCTATACATCACCAGAGGAACAGAGGAGAAGTAGGATAAGAGTACGACTAAAGGCTAAAAGAACTGGCCGTCTAGTGCATTCGGAACAGAAAGTAAAATGAGCAGGTTTCTGGGCGTAATGTACAGACAAGGGTAAGGTAGGATGTGAGTACAGTGGAGGTAAGCCTAGGCATTGAGTGACGATGAGAGAGGTTTTGTCTCTAGAGGCACCATTTAAGCCAGGTGCGGTCACCGCATGTGTGAGGGTGGATCAAAAGGGCTAGCTAAGGCATATTGAGCAGGGCTGGAGGCTCTACAGTGAAATAAGACAAAAAATTACAAACCAAAACAGCAATAGACAAGGCATATTGACATTAGGGAGAGGCACGTGTAGCCGATTATTGACAAGTTTTTCCAACACTTTTGATAAGCAGGGGAAAATAGAAGGCCTTTAACAGTTAGAATCAGCTTTAAATAACGGATGCACCGCGACTGCCTTCCAAGCAATGGGAACCTCCCCAGAGAGGAGAGACAGGTTAAAAAGGTCAGAGATAGGCTTGGCGATGATAGGGGCATCAACCTTAAAGAAGAAATGGTCTAAACCATCTGTCATGACGTTGGCCTGTGGGTAAGGTTTATGACCCCCCCCCCATAAATACCTTTCTCCCTTCCCCTCTCTGACCCTACTGAAGGACTTGAATAGCCTGTGTTAAATATAGAGAGTCTGGGAACATCAAACAAATGGGGAAAGGAACCATATTTTGGTAATAAAACCAGTTGGAAATATGCTTGGGAACGTAATGAGTATGTATGTCAGTTCTGTTGTCATCTGAGACATTATGACTGATGACAGGATGACATAAACTGTACCTGAGAAAGTATACACCCTCTAGTTATCAGAGTCACATGGAATTGTTATGCAATTGAAATGTTTGATATTGAAATTGTTTGTTAGGAGATGGAATGTAATTTTAGCTTCCAAATGAGAGATTTGGGTTTTCATAAGGAAAGTGCCCTGCTTGATCAGTGGCCCACCCCTGTGAAGAGGAGGGGTTATAAACGATGAAACACATCCTTCCCCCCTCTCCACTATATAAGCCTTTGACGAAAAGATAACCAGGTTGTTCCAGTACGTAAGGTCTGCAGCCTCTACGTTAGAAGGACACACATGTCAAGAACAGAACTAAGCCAACCTCGGCGTGAGCTTTGGTTGTGAATGGTATGAACTTTGAGCTTATTCACTACAGAAGTGATACTTCCTAGCCGTTGAGTTAGCAGCGGCCGCTGTAGACGTGGGCTAGGAAAGGACGGACGACGGATCCAGTCTAACAAACAGACGAAGATACCACCACGTATCCAATTTACCACCAGAGACATTCTCCCAAGGACAGGAAGATCTGTTGGCCAACCCGGCCAGCATCTACGACCAATCTACCGAAGCGCAGCTCAGAGTAAATATTTATTGCATTTTCCTTTTCCAAATGGGCGGTAATTTAGAATGCATAAGATAATGTATTTACGATAGCATAGCTGCTGTTTCTTCGTTCCTAAGTCTTCCCGCTCTTTCATTCAAGCCCAACCCCCTTTCCTTTGTGTAACCAGCCATGATACAGGTTCCGTCCACCAGGACGTTTTCTGTATGACATCATTGGTATTCTGTGTATATGTAATTCTGTGTGATTAGTTTAGGTATTTAGTAAATAAATAATTAAACCCAATTTTGTATTGCTGATTCAACTTGTTAGCCAGGGTTCGTGAAGATAACCAAGAATTTACAACTTTCATTATGAGACTGAAAATAAGACAAGGGTTAATATTGACTGCTATCGATGTAAAATATTACTAAGTATTTTAAGAGTTTATTCGGAAGATAACGGCTCTATAAACGTTCTTCCGTGGTGCCCCGACTTTCTAGTTAATTACATTTACATGATTAGCTTAATCAGGTAATATTAATTACAGAGAAATAATTTAATAGGTTAGCATGTCATATCACTTAATCCGGCATAGCCAAAGACACATCTGACCCAGATTGTTTTTTGTGGCCAAGTTTAAAGAGCTCCTTTAGCACCTCTGACTCAGTGACCGCCTGCATGGAGAAACTTTGTAGCGGGGCGGGGGGGAAAGAGGGAGGAGCATCAGGGCAAGTCGTATTAGTAGGGGTGGGAGATAAGGAAATGTTGGACGGACAAGGAGGCATGGCTGAGTCAAATAGGAATTCTGACTTAATGAAGTGGTGATTAAAGAGCTCAGCCATGCGCTCCTTGTCAATAACAACCACATCATCAACATTAAAGGAGGAGGGTCTATTCTCCAAGTATTTAACCATTTTCCAGAACTTCTTGGGGTTAGACCCAGAGAGAGAACTGCTCCTTAAAGTAACTAACGTTGACCTTCCGCATAGCCTGAGTACACTTATTTCTCATTTGCCTGAACGAGAGCCAGTCAGGATGAGTATGCCGAGCCTTTTGCCAAATGGAATTCTTGAGGTGGAGTAACTGTCAGATCAGGGTCGAACCAGGGGCTGAACCTGTTTTTAATTCAAATTTTCTTTATGGGGCATGTTTGTTAACAATACCACTGAAAATATATGCTTCTATACCAATTTACAGAGGCCAGGTCATGAAGGAAGCCTTGCTCATTCAAGTGTTTTAGCAAGCATCTATGAATCAGGACAGGTCGTTTCACTGAGCAGCCATTACAAACATAGGCTGTAAAACAGTGATCCCTAAGGTCATTACAGAAAACACCTGACTGATATCTATCAGGATTGTTTGCGAGGATAACATTAAGGAGAGTAGCCTTTTCTGGGTGTTTGGAGTCATACCTTGTGGGATTGGTAGTAATCTGAAAAAGATGTAGGGAGTCCCATTGCTTTAGGACTTGGTCAGGTGGTTTAAGCATGTCCCAGTTTAGGTCACCTAGCAACCAAGCACTGAAGGTGTTCCTTGGTAAAGATTGCCACTCCACCACCTTTGGAAGATCTGTCTAGCCGAAAAAGGTTAAATGCTAACATCAGCGTTCAAAACACTCTTTCTTAACCACGTCTCAGTAATGACCAACACATCTGGATTGGAGCTGTGAACTCACACGTTCAATTGATACATTTTAGGTAATAACCTTCTAGTGTTAACGTGCAGAAAACACAGGCTTTTACAAGAGCAGAAATCAGTGAAGCAGATATCAGAGTCAGAACTGGGGATAGCAACAGTAGATGGGCCAGGGTGTACATGCACATTTCTATATATCAGCAGCAGTATTACAATCAGGGCACGGCAGAGGACAGGGAGAGCTGTCCTCATTTGAATGTGCATTAGATGGCAACAAGATCATATTGTACAGCAGTTTCATCAGGTAACTTGAATACAAAGCCAGCGAGAGGTGGTTAGAATAGGATGGGAGGCCAAGAGTCCGTGTAACCAATAGAGAGTCAGAGTTCCAAGTGTGGGAACGAACATAGTCTGTCCCACAGTTGGGTAAACAAGCAAGTTCATAGTCAACAAAGCACGCAGGCGGCATGAGGCAAATGGCATAAAGCACAATAAAAAATATATAACGACTTGGGGCTAGCCATAACTTCAGAGTCAGTGCAGCAGACAACGGGAGTAGGTGTCACACACACTTGGGAGAAACTTTTTTCGGGACAAGCTACAGAGAAATCAATCTAACACGATCTGATATAGCCTCTTGTTACAGAGGGAGAGAGGGTGAAGAAAATAGAGGTGTGGAGAGACTGAGTGACCATGAAGAGTAAACAGTTGATGAAGGAAAGTCCAAAGGAGGGGAGAATAATTTCAATTACAGTTAAGGAAAAAGAGAAGTCTGCAGGATGATATGGCAGAAATTACAAATTGATGGAGAGGAAGAGAAAAATAACTATTTTTCCTGAAGGAAAGAATGAGAAAAAAAACTAATCAAAAGAAACATAGTAAAGGAGAGAGAGGGTTTAAGGGAAGGTGATGAGGGATTATACAATTTGACAGAACCAGGGAAGAAGAGAGAGCAGAAAAAAGGGTTTTGCCGAAGTTGAGGCGCTGCGGAGAGTGCAGACGTATGTGATTGGATGGGTATTTGACAGGTGCTCTCTCCTGTCTCTCCGGTGTAAATCTCAGCATTAGAGAAATCCTACCCCACTGTGCAGTGGCCTTGCTAAAGTCTGCCTAATGCTCCAGGGAGAGTTCACACTGAACCGTGCAAATGACAGAGGTTCTGAGTTCTCCCTGATGAAAGCTTAGAATGAAAAAAGAGAGGGGAGGAAGGTGGAAGGATTGGAGAGGAGGGAAAGATAGCAGGGGACTCAGCTGCTTTTTTTAGAGCTTATGGGAGAAAGGGAAGGAGAGAGGGATGAAGAGGGACTTAAGAGGAGGGGAAGGAGGACTCAGCTGCTTACTCTCTCTCCCAGTATGTGATTCCTACCCCTGCAAGCTGGGCCGGCCTCCCTACAGGAATAGTACGATGTGAGATGTATCATGCGTTTTTACAATCATATGTCATTTGAATCTACAATATAGATCATTAATTATTGATTATTTGCCTTATAGAAAACGCCACCAAAAGGCCAACAATTGAGTTTCAAATTACAATGGCAACAGTCTGTAGCATGTCTAGCGTAATGACAATCAAAATTGAGTCCCACTAAACCTGTCAATTGAAATCAGAGTTAATTGTAATTTTACTGACCCTGGATTGGGGCAGATGCTAACATAGAGGTCCCATATTCACTTCATAGCTTCCCACAGGCTTGGGTAGGCAGCATGCCATGGTCTGCTCTGTACAATGAGGTCCCTGGGTAATTGGGTGCTGCACATCAAACGCAGATCTCTTCTGACACCACACAGGAACTCACTGGCTTCACTGGAGCTGGGATAAAACAGCATGCTATATAAACGCATGCAGGCAGTTAGTCTCAAAGAAACAGCACAGCCAAGCACAGAAACAAACAACAAACTCCGTGCCGACACACAGATAATAGGCCCCTTAGACAATGTTAACCCAGACACATCCACCAATCAGCCTTCACCACACCATGAAGGAAGAAAGGCCGCTCCTCATCTGAAGGAGAGGGGCAGGGAAGACATGCTAGATAGAGGATTGGAGAGGGAGATAGGTTCTGACAGTTTACTGCCATACAACTGGCCAATCTGTGAATCTGTGATGGTTGTGTATTTATTTCTAAGAAAGCTGAATAATTCATTTCAGCCAAATACATGCTGGAGTGGAGAGAGGCATCGATGCTGCTGCATCCATTTTAACTCCCATGATGAATTCATGAACCAAAGGCGCTCCGTCCTCTTAACCTTAAGAGTGTGGCAACCCAGTGCAGAGAGATGAGTATACCTGTCAAATAGAGAGAACTGTGAATGCCATCCAGAAACACACCCACAATGCATACCAAATGTTCTTCAGCCCTGCTCAAAAAGGCTCTGAGAGAGGAGACATGCACACACACACACTCACCAACAAAGTATTCCCCTCACTCGGTCTGTATACGGCAGTTAAGCTAGCAGTTAAGGGTGTTGGGCCAGTGATCAAAAGGTTGCTGGTTCGAATATCCCCGAGCCGGCTAGGTGAAAAATATGCCCATGTGCCCTTGAGCAAGGCACTTAAAACTATTTGCTCCTATAAATTGCTCTGTATAAGAGTGTGCTAAATGACAATAAAGCTAATGTATAAGCAGCCAGTGAACTCAAATTCTCATGTGAGTTAACATAAATATGCAGTGTGTGCACAGCATATCATAGATTCCAGTGCAGGCCTCAATACAAAGATAAATCCTAACCATATCTTTCAAGTAGTTCAAAGCCTGGATTCTCAGCACTGTATTTCTGATCAAACTTGCTCTGACAGTGAAGCTGAAGGATCTCACCATCAACTGTCACCAACATGTACAGACATTCAATATCTTCGTTCCAAACATCTAGATAAAAATGGAATAGGTCCCTTCCCCTGCAAATGTAAAAAAAAAAAAATATTTAAAAAAGTAGCAAATGACCTAAAAATACACTCCAACTCCTGGGATGCTTTGGGAGAGGAGGAGGAGGAGGCCTTTCTTCTCTTCCTCTTGCCTTCGGCTCTTCACATCACATATATATTAACCCTGCATAATGAAGGAAACAACTGGGTTTACAGTTTATCATTAGCTCCCCTTGATGCCACACTTTGCCACAGCTCTCAGAAATAAAATAGAATTTACCCGACACCCTGCTACTGGATAGCAGTGTCTGCTCTGCTCTCCTTCTGCTGCTGTATCCTCTGCCTCCTCATAAGATGATTTGATGAACTGACTCATTATTATTTAATGCTGAACGGCTAAAATATAGCCTGCTTCTGAACTGATACCATGATCCCCTGCAATAGACAGAGAGGCTGATTGAGGAGAGTGCGGGTGGATGACTGAGCTCCAGCACAATGTGACTGATCACCCATCTACACCTGTCACTCACTCCCCTGCTGAACGTTGCCAGTTCCAAGCTCAGTCGGCCCTGTAAACTATTAACTAACGTGCGTTAAATGCTCCATGTGAAAACCGATTGATCAATCTAATGTTAAATACTCCCATTTGCACAGAGCATCAATCGGTTTAAGGCTGGTTACACAAGACAATAGGGTTCTATTATGACTTATAGCCAGGGTTGGGGCTGTGTGTGGGCACATTTATACAATATAACAGCTATTTTGGGCAAACGCTTATAAATCAATCAAATTAAAGCCACCTGCTGGCAAGTGGTGGGCAGACCCTGGGCGGGGTAATCAAACACCTTGTGGACTCAGATCAAATCACATTATGGCACATTGGAACAACCAGCTCGTGGCTTGTTTGATGACTAGATGATTATTAATCTAATGACATAATTAAAGAGCTGGCCCAAAAAAATAGGTCCACACAGAGAGAGAGAGAGGAACCTGAACCATCGTCCCCAAAGGCCCAAGCAAATAGGTGTGATAAAACAGGAAGGCTATGGCCTATGAGTGATACAGCTACAGTAGTATAGAGCCTGTATAACTCACCCTGCTGCCCCCACAACCCACTCATGTACCATACTGGAGAGAGATCTGTTTTATGGCCAGAAAGTCACACTATTTCAAGTGGAGCTGCCAGGCCCAGAAAATACATCAAATCAAATGAGGTGGAGACTGACAAGTATATAAACTCACAGCCCCCTCCTCGTTAAACTGCCCACTAGGTGATTTAGCGGCTCTGCGGCCACACTCAGTTACACCTAAAGGTTCATGTTTTTAACTGCAAGCCTCTTACGCTTCCATACCTCTATCTTCTGCCATTTTGTTGACCTTCTGAAAATAACAGGATCTAAGTGTTTTATAGAGCTGTTTGGGAAGTGGACGATGTGAAAGAAATACTTGAGTGCCTTTTAGAAAAACGCTAGCAAATATATTGTTGATCAATAATTGAAATGAAATGTGATGGAAAACCAACAACTAATAACCTGAACAAAATGACTTGTTCACTCCTCAATAGATTCCAGGCTGTAGCAGATCACATTGACCATGCTACAGAAATAGCATATAGAAATGATAACCAGCTACAGCGCACATACCACTACTAATGAGAGCGTTCTCTCTCAGCACCCTTGTATAGACATGACTTGTTCATTCTCTTTCATGCCGAAACCCAAAAGACATACAAAGTAATACAAATCCCTGTTTCCGCCTCTCCTCTGTTCTGCCCTGCTATTTTAGTATCTGCGCTGGCAGATGCTCTGGGTGCTACAAAGGGGATACAGGCAAACTCATTAGCTCAGATGCCAAATGTAACTACATGGCAGGTTCAAGGACTCCAGGGAAACAGAGGAAATGCATTAGGGTTGGTGGAGGTGACAATTGGATAGGTGTGATATGATGATAGGATTGATGATAGGTCCACCTCTGATTGAACTGAGGAATATATTTACATTACATTTTAGTAATTTAGCAGACACTCTTATCCAGAGCGACTTACAGTAGTGAATGCATACATTTCATACATTTTTTCTCCGTACTGGTCCCCCGTGGGAATCAAACCCACAACTCTGGTGTTGCAAACACCATGCTCTACCAACTGAGCCACATGGGGAATATTGCCTATTATTGCAGAATAATCTTACTTATTAGCTTTGGTCACCAGCAGGTAGACATCATAGTACAATACTGAATCAAGTTACATAATGGTGCTAATTCCAATTACTACACTTCTATTACTACACTTTCAATTACTACACTTTCATAACAAGGCAATGTAGTATATGAAAGCCCTCACAAAAACGTGTGACAGGCTCTTTCAATGTTATCAATCTGTCTCTTCAATTACTTCTATAAGCTGTGATCCAGGTTTGATGTTCTTAAGGTACAATTGATGTTGCCAAGGACAGCCCTGCAGATTGGCAAGGACAGGTCATTCTGAACATTCATTATGCAACTGAGTGAGTGGGAGGTATATTTCAAGAGTGAACTGTCCAGCTGGACATTTTCACTGTGGCCACTGACATGCCACTAGTAGCCCCTGGGTTGTCCTCTACTTGTTCCCTCGTTCTCTACTGCAGACTGTGATAGTAGCAGTGCACTAAGCCTGATGACAGGGGATGCATGGGTTTTACTGGCCTCGTAAAGCCATGATGGAACACAATGAAGCTCGGCACTGCCAGTGCTGAGGAGATGTAATGTCACATTTGAGCACAGTGGACAGCTTTATATGCAACAGCAGGAGATGGCAAAGGACCGTAGGCATAATGGATACATTGCACTCTGATGCATTCTGGATGCCATAAACATTCATTAGGACATTTCGTTATGGATAGACAGGGTTATACTGTGGCTAGGTGCTGTTAAACACAATTGACTGAGCTGTGTAAGTCCAATAGCTACCAGTGCCCTTCTGTTTCTGAAGAACCAATATCCCATCCAATATCCCAAGTATAATCTCATCTCTCACGTAAAAAACATCAGGAAAACCAATAAAGACAGGCATCATCAGAAATAACTCCAGGCATATAGGCAGGCGAATTGGATAGGAGAACTGAACTGAGTTCCACCAGCAGTTATTGTTCCGCTTGTCTGTCTGTCTGTCTGTCTGCCTGCCTGACTCTCTCTCGGTCTGCGTGTCTAGGGAGGCTGGAAGCCCTAGAGGAGCTCCACAGTCAGTCAGTCCCACTAAGCCAGTCAGTCTGACTGTGGCAGGACAGGGAGTCATACAACACGTCCCCCTCACCGTGATACGCCTGCAGGATCGATCCTGGGGTGCAACCTTCTCTCAGCCCCATGTCCTGGTAATTAAGATCTAATTGTGTGAGGATGAGCATAGACACAGGCCGAGCGGGGCGGCACGGAGGAAGCAAACAGAGAAGACACATTTTAGGGACAAGGAGAGAATATCCACCTACAGAGATAACAAGATCAGATGTCTGTTTTCAAAAGGAGCTAGACAATCTATTGCTATCACTAGCCGGCATCCACCCGGTTACTCAACCTTGCATCTTAGAGGCTGCTGCCCTATACACATAGACTTGGAATCACTGGCCACTTTAATAATGGAACACTAGTCCCTTTCATAATGTTTACATACTGCTTTTTTCATCTCATATGTATGTACTGTATTCTATTCTACTGTATTTTAGTCAATGACACTCCGACATTGCTCGATCTAATATTTATATATTTCTTAATTCCATTATTTTACTTTTAGATGTGTGTGTATTATTGTGAATTGTTAGATATTACTGCACTGCTGGTGCTAGGAACACAAGCATTTCGCTACACCCGCAATAACATCTGCTAAATATGTTTATGTGACCAATAAAATTTGATTTGATTATCTGTTATGACTGCATAACCCCCAAACCTAATTTGACCTGAGGCTGATGTAGAAACAACAAACAGAGCCTCTGAGAGAAATAACAGAAGGGTTGGGATGACACTGATGTGATAGGAAACCGCTCAAAAGTCCACAAGGCAGGGAGTCAAAACAGGATGAAGAGACGGTATCCATTCACGTATCTATGACCTAATCTGTGGTTTGAGAACCTAATTAAATAATGCTTTTATGCCTTCAGTTAATTACAGGTGGGTGTCAGTGTCAGTACCCGTTCTTAGTTCTCTCTGTTCGGTGTCTATACTGGGTGCATGCCTGTGTGTGTGTGGCTTGTGAATCAGAGGAAGTTGGCTTACCCAGGACTGGAACTTGACTGGTGGTCCATCCACATTTGCAAACCTGTTCCTCGCTCAGCGTGTATGTGTCTGTGCGTCTCTGGTTCCGCGGTCTGTCCGTCCGGAGAGTGTGTGTGTGCTGTACTGTGATGTTGCTACTCCAGCTTCCTATAGCAGTCAGTGAGCCTCCAGCTTCCTATAGCAATCAGTGAGCCTCCAGCTTCCTATAGCAATCAGTGAACCTCCAGCTTGTAGCATCAGCAGCTGAGCCTGACTGCAAATCGCTTCGTTCCCCCTCTCCCCCTGCGCTACCTCCCTATCTATAGAGCATCTACTAACTCCCTCTTCCTCTGCAGATAAAAAGGCAACTGTAGTCTCTCTCCTCTCTCTGTTCTTTGTGTTCCAGACCCAGCCCCTGGATCCCAGTAGGCACAGGGCTTTGTGTCTAGGGGAGGATGGAGCTCTGCCACAGTGAAAGCCTGGACTGGTGGCGGTGTGCTCTTTCACTACAGGAGCATGCGAGTAAATGTGTGTATAAGGGAGAGCTACTGCCGCTACGGCTGCTGCTGTTCAGTGGAACTCATTATGCACTGTTGCTGCCGCTCCACTACACTGGCTGTTTAGCTTCACAACTTACTCTGATGGTCAATGAACTGCTTAGGGATCCTCTCAAAAGTCTAGAAAACAGGAGTCAAGGGTTTAGCTCATCCACAAAGCCCCCCCCCCCCCCCCCCCCAGTAAGCTCTGAAGCTGAGAATGAGGAGATAACTTTTGCTTTACCTCCAGGCATTTCACAGATATTTTATACTTAAACCATGCTGTTTAATCACAGAGGAAATTGGAGCCTGAAGCATTGTAGGAGTGTCATATTCAGGTGAACACAGACTGTACCCAATTTCACCCTCTACTGCTGGCTGACTTACTGTCCCTTTATTGTCACTTAGAGACAGCACTTCATGTGCACTGATGGAGAATCTCTATGCAAAATGAAGCAAATGCGAACACAGTTATATTATGTAAGGAACGACCCAATGATAATATGGAAGGGGTGATACTGTTTTTCTGTACTAGCACCACTCCTACTTAAAGTATTGGAATGTAGTTGCCCACCTACATGTTCATAATCATATTTCAGCCTCCATTATAATATTATCATGTTTCTGTTAAAATCTCCTATATTGTTCTGCTGTTTTATGGACTGAGGATGTACAACTGATCCTTAACAGAGTTTAAATGTTGCACTCCAGTCTCCTTTTTTTAGCTGATTTACTTAACAAAAGGTACATCTCAATAGGAGGTCCAGGTATCCTCATGACATGGTACAAGTGGGGGGGGTGGGCCTTTCCTCTTTTGTCCTGTACATGCTTCTCAATAGAGTGGTGAGGAGGTGTCTACCGTGTCTGGAAGAGAATTCATCACAAATGTTGTGTATTCAGTTCACTGAAACATCATTTTAAGCTTTGTTTTACTATTGACAGTACTGCTGATTTCGGAATTGTATACCGATTTTCTGTCCTTAAATATAAGTCATCTGATTTATATGTTTCAGTCTCTGAATTTTTCAATCAAACTTTTCACCGGCAGCACTGATATCAGGGCATAAAAACTACAATCCGACTCCTGAATTACCCAGCTGGCGCACATATGCTCTAGATCCAAGCTCGTTTTCCACGGTTTTCCCTGGCTAAACTAACTGGCTAGCTGAACTATGCTAGTTCTCGTCCTCATTGCCAAACTTCATAAATACTGCACCTTCAACTTCAAAACTCCTTTGCTAATAATACAATCACGTAACTAAGAAATTCGCTGTAAAGAAACTTCAAAATGATGTATTGTTTTGTTGTATAGGTTTGAGATATCTGTCGTAAGATGACGGCGGTGAAGGATATCATTGCTAACACAGATCTAAGTTCAGTTTTCAGATCCACCGGCATCATTGACGTAGGGTTAGCTGGGCGTTTCTGATTGGTCTTGGAACTGTGACAATGGGCACCCTCTCCCCGCTTGGCTCGATGGGATACTGTATGTAGGGATTTTGCCAACACATCCAGATATGGACAGTCTCGTACCCTTAACCTTTTTTCTACTGACTATCATATTTGTTGATTACATCTGACTTGTAATATGATGAGTAATCCAGGAATGTCACGAGTTAATTGACACAAAAAAAAACTCAAGAAAATAGCAACTCTACAGATCCCAATGACTACAATGAATGGGGTATGAGAGAATATTTTCTCCCTGTGCCGCTGACGGCTATTCTTGTCCGCTCATACAGAACTAATAAAAGGCCCAGTGCACTCTTTTTGCGAAAAATAATTATTACAATTCTGACTCATCAGGGTTATGTGTAGATGCATTTATCAACAACAACAGAAATCCATGAGTGTGTTTGTGTTACAAAGACAAAAGATTTTCTACTGTAAATAGGCTATTATATTGATGTGCTTATAAAGACAGTATGCCTACACTTCACCTAGCAAATGAAAATAAGCACAGATAGAACAAGGAGCACAAACATCTTTGGTACAACTTCAGCTGAGCCAGAACTATCATGGCATTCTATTCTATTTCTAAGGTCTATTCTAAGGGTTTGGCTGTCTAACTACACACTGACATGCACTGCTCTCTGGGTGAGGTTCTGTCTTACAGTCTCCAGTGGCTGATGAAGTCCCTTCCATCTATGTCATGTATTACAGGTTATGGACAGATGCAGTCAGGTGGCAGGAGGGGTGGAGTGCATGACACTCCATCCTGGATATGTCCTCCAGGAGGAAGCTTTGAATTGGTCAGTAGCCTACAGAGCAGTATGAGAAGAGTGCAATTGCTGAACTTGTGCTGATATTCTAAACAAAGTGTTCTGATAACTTTCAAGTGTAAGTTCCAAGTAGAATAAACCATACTTCACATAATACTGTAGAAGCAGTGTTCTGCTAATATAACAATGTGCAAATATGACACTTGTCTTTCATCTTCTATTGTCATATTTGCAATATTCACATCCGATATAGATACTGTAGCTATCAGCATTTTGTCTGAGGGTACATGTTAGTCGTCATCCCTTCATATGGTGTCCCATATAAGACAGTCCCCGCCCCCCTACCATTCAATAATAACAAAAGATGACGAAAAGTAATAGATGTGTCTTGTATAATTTTAAAGCTGAGTGCAAGGTCTCTCTCAGTTCAGACATCTGTATCAGCCTGTCTTTTAGTCCGGGGACTCCTTGACAAACCATCTCTCCTGTCCTCCAGCTGTATCAGCCTGTCTTTTAGTCCGGGGACTCCTTGACAAACCATCTCTCCTGTCCTCCAGCTGTATCAGCCTGTCTTTTAGTCCGGGGACTCCTTGACAAACCATCTCTCCTGTCCTCCAGCTGTATCAGCCTGTCTTTTAGTCCGGGGACTCCTTGACAAACCATCTCTCCTGTCCTCCATCTGTAGAAAAACAGGGTAGAGTTGATACACACAGCACTGATTACATTATCAGTGGTTGTTAGGTGAATTCCAGGGCAGACATGTGATAGTATTTTGACCTATGACCAGATCAAACCCGAACACCCTGAAGTAGGACTGAAGCCTGGCCACGTACTTGTTCCCAGTTGTCTTCAAAGTACCATATGCAACCAGCGGTGTAATGTTACTTTGCTGAATGCTTGTTGACATGTTAGCTAAAAAGACTGGTACTCAGGATAGAAAATACACCGATTTTATGAGAACAGGCATGTTGTTTTAACACTAGTAGCAGAGAAATCCCACGAATGCTAGCTAGTGCTAACTAACCTAGCCCTTGATCATGACTCCCAGGTCCGTTACAGTAAAGGCAGAATGCCGCCATGACCTGAGTTATCGAGATCAGGTGCTAACCCAAACAACATGCCTGTTGTCATAAAAGTAGCTAGCTACCTACCTTGCAAATCCGGTTTAGTTAACAATATCTTTGTCCGAGTTGAAATGATTTTGGCTAGCATTCGTTAGCTAGAATAGGGATCTTCTCAGCAAGCTGGCTAAAGTGACATACTATCAAACCTTAGTCAGGTGCAACGTTAGCTATGCAAATCTTCCTCTCTATGACATTACACATTAAGGAGGGGCTATGTATTTAGCTAGTTACATCACAGTATCATAGCTAGCTACTCACCATACACTAGTCACAGCCATCATGTTATACGTTTGTTGTATGCATTAAAACTATGCACCACTTTATGGAAGCCCATTTTCACTCCTATACTAAGCAAGTGTGCGCAGTAGCAGTGCGTGGGTAAAATCACCCGGGGAAGCCAATCCAGGAAAAAAGGCATATTATAACCTGTGTTGTGATAATTGCGTTGTTTGCTCTATAATCTGTTAGTTCATATGCCTTGACACCGCGATATATAGGCCTAAGGCAGAGACAATAAAAAGACAGTGGCAGAATAAATTCAACCACACCTTTGTTTCATTACAAAACCGGAGAGCAACATCTGTCCGGTGAAGTCCACGAAGCATATTGCCTGTAACAAACAGTTACATGACCTACAGCATGGTCAAGGAAGGTAATGTTTCCAACATTTGACTACTAAACAACTATTGATTTAGAACCACAGAGAGTTATCGCAAGTCGCAAAGAAAACAGGAGCTGCCTCCACTATTCCAGCACCATTTCAACATCATCTGATCACCTATGCTTAGTCTAACAACTAAAAGATATCAACAACTATTTAGTCCAATTAACGTAAGCTAAATATGATGTGCCTGTCCATGGTACTGATTTGTGTGTGTGTGTGTGTGTGCAAAAAAAATGTTGCCTCACCCTATTTGTAGAGAAACACTAATGCCATCCTCCTCTTTTATGTTGCCTAAATGGTCTATGACTGTCATACAGAACACACTTTTAGTTTTTGTTGTCCTAGACTACCTGGCTAAAATACTTTCTCGCTAGCATATCTTCCTTTCATGGGCAATGATGCGCCAGTCCAGCTAGTTAAGATTAGCATACCAGATCTATCTACATGTTAAACTTCCATCCTCTCAGGCCAGGGGCACAATGTATGAATTTATGGTTGGATCAGAATCAATGTTATAATCATTGGCCAGTATAGAGAATTAAGTAAAATCACAAGTCCAAACCCTTATTTCCATCCATGGCTAATTTAGGAAAGGGCTAGCTAGCCACTGGAGGACAACAACACAACGAGATGCAACAATTCAAGTTTTTTTCTGTCAATAATGACGTTTGGCTTGTGATATGATTGGTCTGAAGCCAAATCCAAACTGGCATCCTTGACACTTTTTTGGTTTGCCAGGACCATCACAGCTGAGCTCACAAAGTTTAGCTCAACGCTGATTGGCTATTCTTTTTTCATCAAGGGAGGCCAAATGCTTGCTGGCTTCCCTTGCATTCAATACTACGGGCAGCAACAATATCATACTCTTTATGACCATACAGCATCAGATACATTACATTCAGCCTTGTGCAAATTTAAGGACATTTATGAAACACAGACATGAAGGATACATTTTCTTTTTATGTTCTTATATACATTTTTGGGAGAAGCCTGGCTTCTCTTGGCATCCATGAATACACGTCACTGAGTTGCAAAAATAGATCTTTGGCCACGCACACCAGTGGAGGGTTTGGCGTCGAAAAACGGAAGCATATGCAAGACAGTACCTCAACTACATTAAAATATGGCGATGCATCTTTGATGTTATGGGGCTATTTTGCTTCCACTGGTCCTGTGACCCGTTTTAAGGTCAGTGGTATCATAAACTTTATCAAGTACCAGGACATTTTAGCCAAAAACCTGGTTGCCTCTGCCAGGAGGCTGACACTGGAAATGGCCATCTCAGTCTCTGGACTTGAAACCCATTGACAACCTGTGGTTTGAATTGAAGAGGGCAGTCCATAAGCACAGACAAAGGATATCAAGGATCTTGAAAGATTCTGTATGGAGGAATGGTCTATGATCCCTCCCAATGTGTTCTCCAATTACATAAAACATTTAAGAAAAAGGCTCAGTGTGTTTATCCTCGCAAGGGTAGGATGCTGGAGTACTGAAAACGGGTGCCAATAATTTTGAACCTTATCCTTACCCTAAATCTCTTTCTCTGCATTATTATAAAATAATACTTTCAATTTTGGGGGGGGCATACAATACAGCTCAGTATTTGTATCATTTTATACAGTCCTTTTTGCACATCTTTATCAAGGGTGCCCATAATTATGGGCATACAAGCACATTTCACCTTGAGTGAAGGTTTCTAATCAATTCAGTCAACAAGCACATACGGTACGTTCATGCCCGCCCACTCATTATTTTGTAATAGTCTATCTACTGGCCTTGAGCAACTTTAAGTACACTCACTCACAAACATCCTCCCACACCAAATACAAAAGACTGAGAGAAAAAGATGAGACAGAGAGAGAGACTGGTGTGAGAGGAGTGTTTAATAAACTGAGAAAACTCATGGGACTGTATAAGACAGATAGACATAGTGCACAAAAACATCAGAAATAGCCTGGAAATTCTGCTAACCAGACATCAAAAGTGGTGGGTATGAATGATGGTGGATTGCACCCAGATGCCCCTGTAATCACAGATAAGTGCAGCTTTTATAGTAAGATACAAATTCCAGTGCACGTGCCCATGTGTGCGTGCGCACGTTAGCCAAAACAGTGAGACTGCTGTGATCATCTGTATGTCTACCCTAGGGACGGTGCTGCTGTGCTGGGGTGGTAAACCGCTTTTGCGGCCTCACTGCAGCTGTGAAAAGGGCTGAGAAATCCTGCTGCTCTCTCACGCCCTGCGGACCATGCCGATCTGCAGTGGCACACAGCAACACACTCACAGGACTGGGGAGCTGGGTAAATGCTGTTATCCACTAGTGTTTATGTGATAGTTCAAACACTGCCACATCAGGCAGTGTTGGAGGAGATGATTCTCACTATGAGAAAGAAGGTCATGTTAACCCCGGTGTCCTGGCTAAATTCCCAATCTGGCACTCATACCATCATGGCTGTCTAATCATCCCCAGCTTACAATTGGCTCATTCATCCCCCTCCTCTCCCCTGAAACTATTCCCCAGGTCGTTGCTGTAAATGAGAATGTGTTCTCAGTCAACTTACCTGGTTAAATAACGGTAAAATAAAAAATAAAATAAAAAAATCAGGTCAGAGAAACACGTCTGATCAAATGTATGCCAAGACAACCATTCAAATGTTCGGAGCAGAGAGGTGCAGTATCCCACACCTGTGAATTGCCGTTGTCCCCTGCCTCTTGCATGAACTCATATTATACTGAACACATGTGTCTGCTCAACCACAAACCTCCCCTGCAGGTGCTCTGAACCTGGTGATGAATGATGACTTATGATTAAATGCATTTCTATAGCTCCTTGACTCTCAAATGCTCCCAGTTCCCACATCTGTGAGTTCCTCTGCTGCACCTCTGCTGCAGAATACTGCATGACATCACCATAGAGAATGGTGTGCAGAGTCATGGTGACAAACGTGCCAGTGGAGGGTGGGTGAGTGAGTGAGTGAGTGAGTGAGTGAGTGAGTGAGTGAGTGTGCATCACATGGTGGTGATGGGCTCCTGGGCCCGGACATGGTGACTCACACTGGCCTGAGCTGATGCTGGAGACCCTGTGGTCTGTGAGGGGGGAGGGGGGAGAGAAGGAGTGACGAGTGGGTGTACCCTGTAGCCTCCATAGAGACTAGGAGAGGGAGATGATATACGAGAGAAAATGGGAAAGATGGAATACGAGGGAAAGAGGAAAATATATGGAGAGTGGGAGGTGGATTGAAAGCTGAATGAAGTGAGTGCTGGAAGAGAGAGAGAAGATAGAGAGGATAGTCTGTGGGGAGATAGTGGAGTCTATGCAACCTGCAGCATCCACAGAGACTGGTAGCCTGCAGAGAGAACGGAAGGGAGGTCTGTGGATCCTGTACTGGCAGAGCAGGCAGTGCTGTGGAGGGAGACAGACAACGCTAGCTAGATGTACCCGCAGGCCTACACGCTGAAGGAGGGCACTACGTGGGCGGGGGCCATGTTTACTGGTGTAAATACAGATCCCTACTGGGAGACCGTCTCTCTGTGTGTGGATGTGATTGCACACACCGTTTACCAACAGCAAAGCCCTATCATTACTGAATAATTTGTACTGCAACTGGAGCACAGGGAGGATGAATAGGTTATACTGACTATGTTCTTATATTCATAATGAGGGTTTGCATGCAATTAGATGCTATTTTGTTGCAACTTATTATTTTAAATTGGAGTTTCAAATTTGTGAAGACATTGAGAGCAAAATATACTGTTCAACCCTTCAGATACCTTCAGATAGGCTGTTCCTACACAGGCATATAATCACAACTCTCTGCCAGCAGACCACATGTAGCAGCTGCAGATCAATACGCCTTCAGTCCTCTACTCTGTGTGTATGACACTGGGATAACGTCAAGCTTGCTCTTGTGAGACAGTCCCTAGCCTGGAATTGAGGGTCAAAGGCATGCACAAATGGCCCAACCTTATGACAGCAGCATTATGCCCCCATAGCAAGGACACATGGCACACACATTTTGGATTATGTAAAGTGAGTGTGGAAGAGATGAACAAATGATTGCGTCACAAAACTTTCACACATCGGGAAAGTTAACAGGTAAAATATGTGGTTGATGCTTCAGAGGGGGTGGTGTGTATGTGTTGCCTTCCTCAGAGCCTTTATAAGCTCCCTGAAGCACGTGAAGGGTTGTGATTTCCCATTCATGTGTAAATGTAGGCTACCGTACGCCAGTGTTTTCCATTGAGTAAGTGTATGAAAGTCTGAGTGGTTGGCAACAGCATGGAGGCACCATGTGGACTCATCAATCATCTCATAGCTTGATAAGTAAATTATTTCTCATTTAGAGATAATTATGTGCCCTTGCAGGGAAATCAAGTAATGCCAATTAATTAGAAAATACCCTAACATCCGTATGATTTGGTAACAAGGGTATGTGTAGACATGCACATACAGTACATACGTATCTGTGATTTACTGTGGAGTAAACGTGGAGAGAGAATAATTTTTTTTATTTTCCCTGCATTTCAAATTTGACATGGATCCTCACTGCAGACATATATATGATTTTGTTTCAATTATGTATCTAAAACATGACTACAGCTATACATTCACACAACAGCATGAAACATCCATCATCTACAATTTTAGCGGGAAACGGCTGACCCAGCAAATAAAGGTGGAGGTGAATTTCAGTCTGTAGCGCGTCCCCCGATAATGCTGAAATCTACAGAAAAGGAAGAGGAAGGCGAGGGGCTGGTAAATGAACTGCAGCAAATAATACAAACACACTGAGACCACCATGAGAAATAGCCTTGATACCTGGCTATATTGTATTCAACAAGGCTACATAGTAACTACCAGACAACCACTGGCATAAAGACCACATGGGAAATAGGTTGCACTGTTTTGGTCTGTGGTTCTCCAGTCCCTGTGGGTGTCAATAAGAGGGTGGATAGTGGCTGGAGCTTACTGGGTCAGTAACATCATCATCACACCTTGCCCCAGTCAGATACTGCCTGTCCCTTATCCCTGGCTTAAAACACAGCGAAACTTGGCTCTGGCCACTAGGCCAGCAAAGCCCTGTATTAGTAGTGGCTAACCCACTGGATCTCCTGCCCTCCTGCTCTGCTCAAGACAGTAGGGACAGATCCAACCGGACAGCCATGGCATTTAGATGCGCTAACATGGATTCTGTATAATGCCCATAGAGGATACACAGTTTCTCAACAAAGCCCCAGCTAAGGGAATTATACAAGTGGACAGTGCCTTCAGAAAGTATTCACAATCCTTTACTTTTTCCACATCTTGTTGTGTTAGATCCTAAATTAAAAATGAATCAAATTAAGATTTTGTGTCAGTGTCCTACCCTCAATATCCCACAATGTCAAAGTGGAATTTATTTTTTTTGAAATTTTTACAAATTAGTAATGAATGAAAAGCTGAAATGTTCTGACTCAATAAGTATTCAACCACTTTGTTATGGCAAGCTTAAATAAGTTCAGGAGTAAAACTTGCTGAACAAGTCACATAATAAGTTTCATGGACTCTGTGTGCAATAATAATGTTTAACATGATTTATTAATGACAACCTCATCTCTGTATGCCACACAATTAACTGGAAGGTCCCTCAGTAGAGCAGTGAATTTCAAACACAGATTCAACCACAAAGACAGGGAGATGTCCAATGCCTTGCAAAGAAGGGCACCTATTGGTAGATGGGTAAAAAAAAAGCAGACATGTAATATCCCTTTGAGTATGGTGAAGTTACTAATTACAGTTTGGATGGTGTATCAATACACCCAGTCACTACAAAGATATAGGCAAAGATTTATAACTAAAACAAGATAGACCACTGCCTGTTTCCAATGGGAACAAATGAGTCATCGTGGGCAGAACAAGCAAGGAGGTGGGAAGAGCCAAGCACACGCTAGCGAGATCCTATTGGTGCGTTCCAGCATGTATCTGCATATTTCCATTAGGGAACGCCTACTATGCGATGTGTGCATGTCCAATAACTAAATTCACCTTTGCACTCCTACACTGTGTGATTTTTTACAACTTTGGTGAATTGTAAAGTCTACAGAACTTAGTCCACTCTGTTCATAGCAGATTTTTGTTTTGGGAACAGAAAACTTTATTGAGAGCAAATGTTTCATCAATGAGAAAATGTGCAGAATGTCAGACAAAAATCCATCTGGTTCCATTTTCTCCCACTACCCGCCAGTGGGCTTCCTCTCACTGGTAGTGAGTGGAAACGCCAAGCGGATGCTTCACATTTATATATCCAGTGAAATATCTGTATGATTGTTCTATCTGTGATACAGGCGTCCATCCCTCCGGAGAGGAAGGAAACCGTTCAGGGATTTCACCATGAGGCCAATGGTGATTTTAAAACAGTTACAGAGTTTAATGGCTGTGATAGGAGATAACTGAGGATGAAATCAACAACATTGTAGTTACTCCACAATACTAACATAAATGACAGAGTGAAAAGGAAGCCTGAACAGAATAAAAAATATTCAAAACATGCATCCTGTTTGCAACACGGCATAAATTAAAACTGTAAAAAAAATTGGCAAAAAAATCAACTTTATGTCCTGAATACAACGCGTTATGTTTGGAGCAAATCCAAAAGAACACATCCCTGAGTACCACTCAGCATGGTGTTGGCTGCATCATGTTATGGGTATGCTTGTCATTAAAATAAATGGAATAGAGCTAAGTACAGGCAAAATCTTAGAGGAAAACCTGGTTCAGTCTGCTTTCCAACAGACACAAGGCCAAATATAAGCTGAGTATACAAAACATTAAGAACACCTGCTCTTTCCATGACAGACTGACCAGGTGAATCCAGGTGAAAGCTATGACCCTTATTGATGGCACTTGTTAAATACACTTGAATCAGTGTAGATGAAGGGGAGGAGACAGGTTAAAGAAGATTTTAAGGCTTGAGACATGGATTGTGTATGTGCCATTCAGAGGGTGATGCCTTTGAACGGGGGTATGGTAGTAGGTGCCAGGCTCACCGGTTTGTGTCAAGAACTGCAACACTGTTGGGTTTTTCTGTCAAGAATGGTCCACCACCCAAAGGAAATTCAGCCAACTTGGCACACACTACCGGTCAAAAGTTTTAAAACACCGACTCATTCAAGGCTTTTTCTTCATTTGTACTATTTTCAACATTGTAGAATAATAGTGAAGACATCAAAACGATTAAATAACATATGGAATCACGTAGTAACCAAAAAATTGTTAAACAAATCAAAATATATTTTATATTTGAGATTCTTCAAATAGCCACCCTTTGCCTGGATGACAGCTTTACACACTCTTGGCATTTTTCTCAACCAGCTTCATGAAGTAGTCACCTGGAATGCATTTCAATTAACAGGTGGGCCTTAAAAGCTAATTTGTGGAATTTATTTCCTTCTTAATGCGTTTGAGCCATTCAGTTGTGTTGTGACAAGGCAGGGGGGAATACAGAAGATAGCCTTATTTGATAAAAGACCACGTCCATATTATGGCAAGAACAGCTCAAATAAGCAAATAGAAATGACAGTCCACCATCACTTTAAGACACGGTCAGTCAATATGGAAAATGTCAAGTACTTTGAAAGTTTCTTCAAGTTCAGTCGCAAAAACCATCAAGCGCTTTGATGAAACTGGCTCTCATGAGGACCACCACAGGAAAGGAAGACCCAGAGTTACCTCTGCTGCAGAGGATAAGTTCATTAGAGTTACCAGCCTCAGAAATTGCAGCCCAAATAAATGCTTGACAGAGTTCAAGTAACAGACACATCTCAACATCAACTGTTTAGAGGAGACTGAGTGAATCAGGCCTTCATGGTCGAATTGCTGCAAAGAAACCACTACTAAAGGACACCAATAAGAAGAGACTTGCTTGGGCCAAGAAACACAAGCAATGGACATTAGACCTATGGAAATTTGTCCTTTGGTCTGGAGTCCAAACTTGATATTTTTGGTTCCAACCGCCGTGTCTTTGTGAGATGCGGTGTGGGTGAACGGATGATCTCCGCATGTGTGGTTCCCAATGTAAAGCCTGGAGGAGGAGGTGTGGGGGTGCTTTGCTGGTGACACTGTCTGTTATTTATTTAGAATTCAAGGCACACTTAACCAGCATGGCTATCACAGCAATCTGCAGCGATACGCCATCCCATCTGGTTATGGCTTAGTGGGACTATCCTTTGTTTTTCAACAGGACAATGACCCAATAGACCTCCAGGCTGTGTAAGGGCTAGTTTACCAAGAAGGAGAGTGATGGAGTGCTGAATCAGATGACCTGGCCTCCACAATCCCCCGAACTCAACCAAATTGAAATGGTTTGAGATAAGTCAGACAGCAGAGTAAAGGAAAAGCAGCTAACAAGTGCACAGCATATGCGGGAACTCCTTCAAGACTGTTGGAAAAGCATTCCTCATGAAGCTGGTTGAGAGAATGCCAAGAGTGTGCAAAGCTGTCATCAAGGCAAAGGGTGGCTTTGTTCAACACTTTTTTGGTTACTACATCATTCCATGTGTTGTTTCATAGTTTTCATGTCTTCACTATTATTCTACAAAGCAGAAAATAGTAAAAATGAAGAAAAACCCTTGAATGAGTAGGTGTTCTAAACCTTTTGAGTGGTAGTGTAAGTGTGGGAAGCATTGGAGTCAACATGGGCCAGTATCCCTGTGGAATGCTTTCAACACCTTGTAGAGTCCATGCCCCCAATGAATTTGAGACTGTTCTGAGGGAAGGGGGGGGGGTGCAACTCAATATTAGGAATGTGTTCTTAATGTCTTGTACCCTCAGTGTATATATGTAGACTAGAAACACAATAAAGCCATCTTGTCTTGCCCAAGGTTTTATTATGTATAGCAATGCCCACACTAATACCAAAGCAGCCATTGTAAAGTGATTTAGCTGTGCTCTTGGGTGACATGAGAACAGTGTGGACCTGAGCCAGCAACCCTCTGCTTAACGCCACACACCTCATCTGTCCTCATGTCTTGGCTGGAGCACTAACAGGGTTAAATGAAATGTAGCAGTGGAGGGGGGGTCTAGTAATTATTATGTCTAGCAATTATCAACAATGGACTTAACAGAGCTTCCCTGTGGCTCAGTTGGTAGAGCATGGTGTTTGCAACGCCAGCAAGGTGTGTGCAACGCCAGGGTTGTGGGTTCGATTCCC
The DNA here is from genome assembly GCF_901001165.1 of Salmo trutta. Classification (NCBI taxonomy): domain Eukaryota; kingdom Metazoa; phylum Chordata; class Actinopteri; order Salmoniformes; family Salmonidae; genus Salmo; species Salmo trutta. The sequence continues at coordinate 17,810,966 of NC_042978.1, forward strand.
ATGAGGGGCCAGTACAAAAAAAATAAAAATGCATGAAATTAAATGTATGCATTCACTACTGCAAGTCGCTCTGGATAAAAGCGTCTGCTAAATTACTAAAATGTAATGTATTTAAAAGATCAATGTGCAAATATTGTACAATCCAGATTTGCAAAGCTCTTAGAGACTTACCCAGAAAGACTCAGCTGTAATAACTGCCAAAGGTGATTTGAACATGTATTGACTTAGGGGGTGTGACTATTTATGTAAATGTGATATTTCATTTTCAATACATTTACAAACATATGTTTTCACTTTGTTATTTTGGGATATTTTGTGTAGATGGGTGAGAAAAAAATTATACTGTATTTAATCAATTTTGAATTCAGGCTGTAACACAACAGAATGTGGAATAAGTCAAGGGGTATGAATACTTTCTGAAGGCACTGTATTTGCCAACTGTACACAGTGTGCAATTCTAGGCAATTCACATTCACACACAGCAATTCTCTATTGAAACGAGAACATTTATTTGAATTCAAAAGGTCATTAAAAGCTCTGTAGTAAAGACTAGGTGTTGTGGGTAGTGTGCTAGATTTGAAGCACCGACAAGGAACAATGGCATACAGAAATGGATTATAATTAAATGAGGGAAAAACAGTCACCTTTCATTGGTTGTTTGTTTGAAATGCAAATTTGCAGCATGTGTATGACAGAATGATTATTGGGCCCCTGGCAGCACAAAACCACAGCATTATTAAAACAAACAAGCTTGACATTCAGCTCTATGGGAACGTTTCACCCCTTTCTCATTCCCTGCAGTTCTGCAACAGCAGTTCATTAAAACCTAATGGGAACAGCGATATCTTGGCAGGCTGGGGAGCACAGGCATGGCACAGTCAACATGAATTAAACTCCACTTACATTAACATAGGAGAACAGGATGAGGACCTCGCCATAGTTGCCAGGGCCCAGCTCACGCTGTCAACGCATGTTGTGATTGATTTGAGAAAAATATGTTGGCTGTACTGTCCTCAGAACTACACAGCTGCTTTGATTTCTTTCACTGGAATTGTAAAAAAGAAAAAAGTAATGGTTTTGAAATATTTTCCCTCAGCTTCTCCATTTTTATGGTTGATTATGTGCTACTGTAGTCTACACATCATCCCTTCAGCAATGTACTTATGACAGAGTTTCCCAAACTCAGTCCTGGGACACCCTGACTGCACGTTTCGTTTTTATCCCTAGCACTACACATCTGATTCAAATAAATCAAAGCTTGATGATTAGCTGATTATTTGAATCAGCTGTGTAGTGCTAGGGCAAAAAACAAAATGTACCAACCAAAGCTGTGTTTGGGAAACCTGTACTATGAGATAGGTGTTAAACCTGCTCATTGTCTCCTCCATGAACTAGGCTGCTGTGCTGAATGACCATGCAAATGAATAATACTCATCTAGCTAGTTATTAGTCCTCATCAGAGGCAGGTGAATCCGACAGGTTCAGGTAGACTAATGAGTGAGGAAGCTCTGATGCAGTCCTGCCGTGTAGAGAGAGAGGGAGGGAGGAGAGGATTTCCTCTTGACAGCTGTGCTGCCTGTCTCTGTTTGCAGCCTGCCTTAGAGTTGGCCTGTGTGCCACTAGGGCATCTAATGAGCAAAGACAAACACGCTGCCCACTACCACATGCTAGAGCAGGCCTCAGGCCAGCGCTCACAAACTGTCTGTCACGGCCACCCAGTTTACGCTCCACGAACAGGCCACGGCTGTGTATACATTGTGTCATCCCATTAAGCGAGAGTGAGTGTGTGTTTAGGCTGTATACACTGGGCTATAGTGTAGTATTTGTTCCCATAGAGACTTCCTAAATCTGAGCCTGGCATAAATCTGTCACTGTTTACACCAGGGGTGGGCAATTCCAGTTCTCGAGGGCCTGATTGCTGTCACAGTTTTGCCCCAGCCACATCTAACACACCTGAGTCCAATAATCACCTAATCGTGATATTCAGTTTAGAATGCAATGTGATTAATCAGCTGTGTTTGCTAGGGATGGAGAAACCGCATGGCACCAATCAGGCCCTGGAGGACTGGAGTTGAGTTGCCCACCGCTGGTCTACAATTTAAACCAACTGTTCCACTAACACCACCAAAGATAGAGTGGCAGGACAAATGGCCATGGCTCTTCCCAGACACGGGTTCTCTTCCTCTTTACCTGCTGTTAATGGGAAGACTGGTTGTAGCCTTCAGAAAGAGAAATAAACCTGCGCAGTGGTGTGTTTCATTCCATGTGTTTCATTCCATTCCATCTACTCCATTCCAGCCATTACTATGAGCCATCCTCCCCTCACCAGCCCCCACCGCACCACCGGTGACTAATCCACCCCCACTGCACCACCAACACCGCAGTCCTCCATCTTAACAGATGAAGTCTTCTCCAAAGACAGCGAGAGGGAGAACAGAGGCATTCGGGTCAGATATTGATAGGGCCCTCAAGGCACATAGGCAAACAGCCAGGAAGAGAGAATGCGAAAATGTGACTTGTGTGTGTTCGGGAAGAGAGCTTAAAGATTGAAGGGGGGAATGAGGGATGGTGTGTAACATGTGATTACAGTTTCAATTTGGAGCTGTCAGGAGTAAATAAGGAGTGCATGGGTGGAAGGAGATAGAGGGTGGGATTAGTGAACCCCGCCTTGCCTTCTGAGGCAGCTCTTTCCTCCCATTACTATCAAAGGAAGATAGCCTTAAAACTGTGTGGAACTGGAAAGAGATAAACACAATACAGATTTTAAAAGGCAAATGTCCAACTGATGGAAACGTATGAGCCAAGTGTGGATTTATGGAAGAAATATATTTCATGAGGACTGTATTGCGTAAAGGCACTCTGCTCAGTCCAGATACAAAGCACTCTCTCTTATTATCAGAGCTATAGGGTGCACAGTTAATGTGTTGTGAAATCTGTCGATGTCTTGTAATGTTTTTAAAATTGTATAATGCCCTTCATTTTGCTGGACCCCAGGAAGAGTAGCTGCTGCATTGGCAGCACCTAATGGCGATCCTTAATAAATACAAATAGCATCATACCTGCAATCAGCTTCTCAATTATACCATTCCTCCTCATTCTCAAGAACTTCTGTAGTCTGTAAAGAATCCTAAAAATTCTGGTCTAATATACTGCTCAAAAAAATAAAGGGAACACTTAAACAACACAATGTAACTCCAAGTCAATCACACTTCTGTGAAATCAAACTGTCCACTTAGGAAGCAACACTGATTGACAATAAATTTCACATGCTGTTGTGCAAATGGAATAGACAACATGTGGAAATTATAGGCAATTAGCAAGACAACCCCAATAAAGGAGTGGTTCTGCAGGTGGGGACCACAGACCACTTCTCAGTTCCTATGCTTCCTGGCTGATGTTTTGGTCACTTTTGAATGCTGGCGGTGCTTTCACTCTAGTGGTAGCATGAGACGGAGTCTACAACCCACACAAGTGGCTCAGGTAGTGCAGCTCATCCAGGATGGCACATCAATGCGAGCTGTGGCAAGAAGGTTTGCTGTGTCTGTCAGCGTAGTGTCCAGAGCATGGAGGCGCTACCAGGAGACAGGCCAGTACATCAGGAGACATGGAGGAGGCCGTAGGAGGGCAACAACCCAGCAGCAGGACCGCTACCTCCACCTTTGTGCAAGGAGGAGCAGGAGAAGCACTGCCAGAGCCCTGCAAAATGACCTACAGCAGGCCACAAATGTGCATGTGTCTGCTCAAACGGTCAGAAACAGACTCCATGAGGGTGGTATGAGGGCCCGACGTCCACAGGTGGGGGTTGTGCTTACAGCCCAACACCGTGCAGGACGTTTGGCATTTGCCAGAGAACACCAAGATTGGCAAATTCGCCACTGGCGCCCTGTGCTCTTCACAGATGAAAGCAGGTTCACACTGAGCACGTGACAGACGTGACAGAGTCTGGAGATGCCGTGGAGAACGTTCTGCTGCCTGCAACATCCTCCAGCATGACCGGTTTGGCGGTAGGTCAGTCATGGTGTGGGGTGGCATTTCTTTGGGGGGGCCGCACAGCCTTCCATGTGCTCGCCAGAGGTAGCCTGACTGCCATTAGGTACCGAGATGAGATCCTCAGACCCCTTGTGAGACCATATGCTGGTGCGTTTGGCCCTGGGTTCCTCCTAATGCAAGACAATGCTAGACCTCATGTGGCTGGAGTGTGTCAGCAGTTCCTGCAAGAGGAAGACATTGATGCTATGGACTGGCCCGCCCGTTCCCCAGACCTGAATCCAATTGAGCACATCTGGGACATCATGTCTCGCTCCATCCACCAACGCCACGTTGCACCACAGACTGTCCAGAAGTTGGCAGATGCTTTAGTCCAGGTCTGGGAGGAGATCCCTCAGGAGACCATCCGCCACCTCATCAGGAGCATGCCCAGGCGTTGTAGGGAGGTCATACAGGCACGTGGAGGCCACACACACTACTGAGCCTCATTTTGACTTGTTTTAAGGACATTACATCAAAGTTGGATCAGCCTGTAGTGTGGTTTTCCACTTTCATTTTGAGTGTGACTCCAAATCCAGACCTCCATGGGTTGATAAATTGGATTTCCATTGATTATTTTTGTGTGATTTTGTTGTCAGCACATTCAACTATGTAAAGAAAAAAGTATTTAATAAGATTATTTCTTTCATTAAGATCTAGGATGTGTTGTTTAAGTGCTCCCTTTATTTTTTTGAGCAGTGTATATTCCAGCAGCAGATGTGTCATAGAGAATTATACTCAGCAGGAAGGTCAAGTCATACAGGAGCTTAGAGAAAAAGGGACATGGGCTATTCCCAGCAACAGTTTTCTACAGAGCCAAAAATATATGGCTGTTTTTTCCGTAATACAAACTTCCTCTCAGCAACATGTGTATCCTTTATTTGAAAATGTTTGGTCAAGTGTCATACTGCAGCTATGGTACGAGATGCAACTAGAGGGTAACAATTGCTCATGCTGCCCACCCCTCCGGGGTTTATTTCAATTGTTAGAATGCTAATATCAATAAGCCTATTATGTTAAAAACTAGCAGAAATATATATATTTTTATTTAACTAGGCAAGTCAGTTAAGAACAAATTCTTATTTTCAATGACGGCCTAGGAACAGTGGGTTAACTGCCTTGTTCAGGGGCAGAACAACAGATTTTTCCTTGTCGGCTCGGGGATTTGATCTAGCAACCTTTTGGTTACTGGCCCAAAGCTTTAACCACTAGGCTACCTGTCCTAAACAGCAATGGTGTTGTGAGTGCCTCAGAACATGTAAACAGAAACATAAAGAATTGTGCTCAATGTGTTTGGGAAATGAATCATTTGAAATTCCAATGTGCTCTTAGAACAATAGACCACAGGCTATCTATATGTACTGCATCAGATAGCCTTAGCCTATGACATTTAAGGCTAAATATGCATGTTCTTTGTTCTGTAAAAGCTGTAATAGAAATGTATCGCCTTGATTATGGCTCCTAGTGTGTGTGTGTGTGTGTGTGTGTGTGGCTATGTGTGAAAATCTACCTGAGAGTAATGTAACGATTTACATGGATCAGCGAGGCCACACAATGGCCACCCACACAGTATGCAGATTGAGGCAGAGCCGAGACAAGAGGATGGTGGGTGGATTAGAAAGCGTCAGTGAGACTCTAATTTCTCTGTGTTTTACAGGAGGATTTCACACAAGGACAGGAATTCAGATGGACACGAAGAAGACACGCTCTACAATCTGCATTTACTAGAGAAATGGTATCACCGGGTGTACAGCTCTGAAATTGGTTTTTAGATTACATTAAAAGTTCTTCAGGATTGGTGGGTCCCCTGCAGTACGGTTGAGCTAACGTAGGCTAATGCGATTAGCATGAGGTTGTAACAAGAACATTTCCCAGGACATAGACATATCTGATATTGGCAGAAAGCTTAAATTCTTGTTAATCTAACTGCACTGTCCAATTTACAGTAGCTATTACAGTGAAATAATACCATGCTATTGTTTGAGGAGAGTGCACAGTTTTGAAGATGAAAAGTTATTAATAAACAAATTAGGCACATTTAGGCAGTCTTGATACAAAATGTAACAAATGCAATGGTTTATTGGATCAGACTAAAAATGTGGACATACACTGCTGCCATATAGTGACCAATATCTAAATTGTACCTGGGCTGGAATAATACATTATGGCCTTTCTCTTGCATTTCGAAGATGGTACAAAAAAAGACAAATAAACTTTTTTGTATTATCTTTTACCAGATCTGTGTTATATTCTCCTACATTCCTTTCACATTTCCACAAACTTCAGTGTTTCCTTTCAAATGGTACCAAGAAAATGCATATCCTTGCTTCAGGGCCTGAGCTACAGGCAGTTAGATTTGGGTATGTCATTTTAGGCGAAAATTGAAAAAAAGGGTACGATACTCAAGAGGATTTATTAAGTAGGCTTCATGAGAATGAGAAACCATCTCACTTGCAGAATGATTATTTTCTCTCTATGAATATACGCTGATACACACACCCATGCATATAACGTGCACTTGTCCTCACACACATGCACACGCTCCCATGCACTCACACATGTGCACTCACATGCAAGGCATGAATATCCCTGACTGGCTTTTTTTGTGAGAGAATGTGTACTGTAGAGCGTGCTGACCACTGCTACATTTCATTTAAGCCTGTTAGTGCTGCAGCCAAGCCATGAGAACAGATGAGGTGGTGTGGCTTTAAGCAGAGGGTTGCTGGCTCAGGTCCACACTGTTCTCACATCATCCATAAGCACAACTAAATCACTTTTCAATGGCTGCTTTGGTATTAGTGTGGGCATTGCTATACATAATAAAACCTTGGGCAAGATGGCTTTGTGTTTCTAGTTTATACACAGTGTACAAGACATTAGTTGTGTCTTGTACACTTGACACAACCATAGTTGTGTCAAGTTGGCTGGATGTCCTTTGGGTGGTGTACCATTCTTGATACGGGAAACTGTATGAAAAACCAAGCAGAGCTGCAGTTCTTGACACAAACCAGTGCGCCTGGCACTTACCATACACCCGTTCAAAAGCACTTAAATATTTTGTCTTGCCCATTCACCCTCTGAATGGCACACATACACAATCCATGTCTCTATTGTCTCAAGGCTTAAAAATGCTTCTTTAACCAGTCTCCTCCCCTTCATCAAAACTGATTTAAGTGGATTTAACAAGTGACATCAATAAGGGATCATAGCTTTCACGTGGATTCACCTGGTCAGTCTATGACATGGAAAGAGCATTCTTAATGTTTTGTACACTCAGTGTATATCAGCTATTGTATTGTTAGAGCACAGTGCTCTGAATGACACCAACCTCAGAAAACTACATTTCATAGAAGAAAAACATGAAAATAGCTGCCATTATGAAACCTCTCATTTCAACATTATTTTCCTTATTTGCAGCTTATGGTTTGTTTTGTTGTGAGTGAAGGTAGTTGGACTCGTTTTCATGACTAGTGGTTCAACAGTCCTGCTCAGAGCCCACTGCCCACGGCTTCTTACGTAAGGACCCTGGCTGAGTTGTCAAGTTCTGTTGGAGTCAGAGCACAGAAAAAGCCAGTCTGATGTCTCAAACTCCTCCTGTCTCTCTATGGGCCACAGTGCTTCAAAAACACACTGCTACACTCACCCTGATAGCTCCCTGGTTCTGAAGTCTGTAGTTTAAGTCTTAGTATCTGTCATCATTTTCCCATTCCAAAACAAATAGCACGACTGGCAGAGCATTAATTCTTTTCAAGATGACAAATACCAATATTGGGAGCACACAAGCATAGAGATAACATAGATTGTCTTGGCCTTCCAGAGTATATATCCATCACGCTTTTAGGGAGCCATAAATTCTCTCTTGGCTGCACAATGAAATAAATAGCTGTTATGTCAACTGCTAGCCAAGGCAAGATGAAAACTTAAACACAAGAGTCTTTTGGTGAACAAATTATGAAAGGAGATCTCTAAGCTACAAAGCAATAAGGCTGTGGAATATTTTATTTTCCCGATGGCATAGGCCTACGTCCTTTGAAATGATTGTCAGAAACAGAAGCTGTTTCTGCTTGCTTCACAGAGAAACATCCACACATAAATCTCACATCATCCAAGTTTAATTTCCTGTTGGCAGACCAATCAGAAATCTCATCTCCAGACCCTAGGGCAGTGAAAACCAGCTCTCGATGAGGTTATTGAAACATGAGTGTAACACTCCACTCCTCCACATGCTCTCCCCCAGCTCCATCAGATAAAACTAAGGCTATGCTCTCATCTCAAACACAAAACTTTGGGCTGTCACTGTGTGTACAGGGCCACAGGGGAAATCCATATTTGTCATGAGTTGAATCATTTATCGATTGTCTCCCAGCATCGCTCAGGCAACTGGGAAATGGCCAGTTCTACTTCCTGTGCACAGACAGAACAGGGGTTTCAGGTTTCATTAGTCATATGTATGGGATAGACATGGTAAACACCATCCAACTAAATGCTTACTGGCAGGTTCCAAAAACAATAAGAAATAATACAAAGTAAATGGCTCAGTAGAATACAATAAGTAATTTAGCATAAGTCTAATACAGGAAGGAACAATTTATAGTGCAATATTTAGACATGTTTTGGGAAGGGGGGGGATTGGGGGGCTAGTTTAAAAATGGCACAGTATTTAGAAATCATAATGAGTCTGGTAGTAGCAGTTGTGATGTGTGTAGCATTAATGTGTCTGTGTAGCATGAATGTGTGTAGCATGAATGTGTGTTGTAAGGTGCAGAGAATCAGAGCAGGTGGTCAGTCCAGTTCAAGTGTTCAGCTGTCTGATGGCTTGTAGATAGAAACTGTTCCGGAGCCTGTCTGCCCAACAGTAAGGGAGAGAACAGCTCGTGGCTGGGGTGTGTGGGGTCCTTGATGATGCTGCGAGCCTTAGTCAGGCACCTTTTCAAGTCCTAGGCTGTAATCATCACCTGCTTCAAGGAGACGACCATCGTCCCAGTACCCAAGAAAAACAAGGTAACATGCCCAAATGACTATCGCCCCATCGCACTCACCCTGGTGAGAGGCTGGTCATGGCCCACATCAAGGCCAACATGCCAGGCACACTGGACCCACTCCAATTATCCTACCGCTCCATCAGATCCAAGGAAGATTCCATATCCATCGCTATTCACCCGGCCATAACACATCTGGACAAGAGGAACACCTACAATGGGGAGAACAAGTATTTGATAACCTGCAAAATTGGCAGTGTTTCCTACTTACAAAGCATGTAGAGGTCTGTCATTTTTATCATAGGTACACTTCAACTGTGAGAGACGGAATCTAAAACAAAAATCCAGAAAATCACATTGTATGATTTTTAAGTAATTAACTTGCATTTTATTGCATGACATAAGTATTTGATACATCAGAAAAGCAGAACTTAATATTTGGCACAGAAACCTCTGTTTGCAATTACAGAGATCATACGTTTCCTGTAGTTCTTGACCAGATTTGCACACACTGCAGCAGGGATTTTGGCCCACTCCTCCATACAGAACTTCTCCAGATCTTTCAGGTTTCAGGGCTGTCGCTGGGCAATACAGACTTTCAGCTCCCTCCAAAGATTTTGTATTGGGTTCAGGTCTGGAGACTAGGTCTGACTAGGCCACTCCAGGACCTTGAGATGCTTCTTACGGAGCCACTCCTTAGTTGCCCTGGCTGTGTGTTTCGGGTCGTTGTCATGCTGGAAGACCCAACCAGACCTATCTTCAATGCTCTTACTGAGGGAAGGAGGTTGTTGGCCAAGATCTTGCAATACATGGCCCCATCCATCCTCCCCTCAAAACGGTGCAGCCGTCCTGTCCCCTTTGCAGAAAAGCATCCCCAAAGGATGATGTTTCCACCGCCATGCTTCACAGTTGGGATGGTGTTCTTGGGGTTGTACTCATCCTTCTTCTTCCTCCAAACACAGCAAGTGGAGTTTAAACCAAAAAGCTCTATTTTTGTCTCATCAGACCACATGACCTTCTCCCATTCCTCCTCTGGATCATCCAGATGGTCATTGTCAAACTTCAGACGGGCCTGGACATGCACTGGCTTGAGCAGGGAGACCTTGCTTGTGCTGCAGGATTTTACGGCGTAGAGTGTTACTAATGGTTGTTTTTGAGACTGTGGTCCCAGCTCTCTTCAGGTCATTGACCAGGTCCTGCCGTGTAGTTTTGGGCTAATCCCTCACCTTCCTCATGATCATTGATGCCCCACGAGGTGAGATCTTGCATGGAGCCCCAGACCGAGGGTGATTGACCGTCATCTTGAACTTCTTCCATTTTCTAATAATTGCACCAACAGTTGTTGCCTTCTCACCAAGCTGCTTGCCTATTGTCCTGTAGCCCATCCCAGCCTTGTGCAGGTCTACAATTTTATCCCTGATGTCCTTACACAGCTCTCTGGTCTTGGCCATTGTGGAGAGGTTGGAGTCTGTTTGATTGAGTGTGTGGACAGGTGTCTTTTATACAGGTAACGAGTTCAAACAGGTGCAGTTAATACAGGTAATGAGTGGAGAACAGGAGGGCTTCTTAAAGAAAAACTAACAGGTCTGTGAGAGCCGGAATTCTTACTGGTTGGTAGGTGATCAAATACTTATGTCATGCAATAAAATGCAAATGAATTACTTAAAAATCATACAATGTGATTTTCTGGATTTTTAGATTCCGTCTCTCACAGTTGAAGTGTACCTATGATAAAAATGACAGACCTCTACATGCTTTGTAAGTAGGAAAACCTGCAAAATCGGTAGTGTATCAAATACTTGTTCTCCCCACTGTACATGAGAATGCTGTTCATTGAATACAGTTCAGGATTCAACCCTACTGTTCCCTTCAAGCTCAGAGTCCTGGGTCTGGACACCACCCTCTGCAACTGAATCCTGGACTTCCTGATGGGCAGACTACAGGCTGTGAGGATTGGCAACACCACCTCCTCCACACTGACTCTTAACACAGGGCCCCCACAGAGGTGTGTCCTCAGCCCTCTACTGTACTCCCTGTTCACCCACAACTGTGTGGCTTTGCACGACATCAACTCCACTGACGACACCACGGTTGCAGGCCTGATAACCAACAACGACGAGTCTTCCCTATAGGCTGAGGTAAGTGAACTGGAATTGTGGTGCCAGGACAACAACCTTGCCCTCAACGTCAGCAAAACCAAGTAGTTGATTGTTGACTTCAGGAAGACTAAAGGGGAAGGTTAAACACTCACTCTGAATATTACCATCCCCGTCACTGCATCCTTAGTGTACAGTTCCAGGCTGTCAGGCAGAGATCATCTTAGGGCTGTAGGGGATGATGAACACAACCCTCACTACAGAGCCCTACACTACCTACATGCACCAAAGGCGGCATTAAAGCTAAAATAAAGACAGCACTTCTAAAAGCCTCATTTCACACCATAGCCTGCTGAATTTGCAAGATATCTAAATGAAAGTTTTCAGCACAAAATAAAAAGTGCCACTGACACGCCCATGGATTGATGTTTCAGCATTGTCTCAATGAAGAGTTCGGCGTTCGACTAGCCACGTGTGACGTGCACGCGCAGTTACAAGCCTGCTAGAGTGAGAGGCAGGCGGACGAGCAATATCCACCGTCGTAGTACGGCTGAAGCCTGAGCTGGAATAGGAAGCTAACTGAAGCTGTCTAGCTTTAGAAAACCCTGAGTAGATTGAGCTTCAGCTCTAGCATACCCCACAGGCGTTGCATTACCTTTGTTTATATTGCATAGAGCCCGTAGACTGAGGAATAGGGCACTTCATGACAAATGGTCATAAACTGACAGGCTATCGACATCAGTATCCACCCCATTAATATTGCATTACTAGCGTCCTACACCGGGCTGTCACATTGCACATCAATTAATCATATTCTATGTGAAGAAAAGAAAATAAGTGAGGGAATGAGATCTTCTGGATGATGTATCTCTACCCAGCTCTCCCTTCATCTTTCTGCAATACATTCTGGAGCGATGAGCACCTTCAAATCACTAATCCATAAGCATATACAGTACGAAATTGTAATCTAGTAACTAATTGGATTGCATTGCACTCTGTGGTGCTGCGTATGTTAATCAGTGTAATCCCAGCAAAGCCTGTCTAAACGCAGTTTAAAAATGGCTGTAGTTGGCCATCAGATTAATAGGAGCTATTTTGATGTTTGGATCCCGAGGCCAGAAGTTTTAAGCTACAAGCAAATGAGGTCTCTATACATTATTCATGGTGAAAGTCCAAAAAGAATGAAACAGTATTGTTTGAGGTACCTTTTTTATTTTACACCAGTTTAAATGTACAAGGGATAAAAAGAGCAACATGTCATAAGTTGTCCTCTCAATTATCTTGTAATAAAGTCAGCATGATGTATTCAAAGTGACACTAACTGCAGGTGTTATGGGCATACTGAATCAAAGAGTCTGTCCTCTACTCAAGCAAATGACAATCAGAACAGGCCATCTGGCCCTAATTGGGAAATATAGGGACTTAACAAGCCGTCTCCGCTCTCAAACTGTGAGCCTCAGTGTGTGCTACTGCGCAGCCCTTTGATACACAGACAGTTTAGACATTATCCATGCATTCATACTTCACTCATTAACTTGAAAGAATCTCAGTCTGGAATGTATGCAGCAGATGCAGTGTCCTCTTATGATCACAGAGTCAGGCTGAGGGGGAAAGGTGTTACTGACTACATTGGACCAGCTACTTTCAGAACTGAAAGTACAGCTAGACCTTTTATTCCTGTATGAAATCCACGTGCTTCTAGTGGCTAAGCCAAACCCAGACAGTCTAATGGCCTTCAGTGCATTTAGATTATTTTGATTTCAACCCAGTTTCTCTAGCTGGAATAAGGGAGACTGGGATTAAATCAAGGACACCGCCATCTTTGGTGGCCTGATTGTGAGTGACAAGGTCCTTAGGTAACCGTGCTAGTCATCTCTGGAGGGTCCCATTACGCAAGTGCACTTAAATCAACATTGATGGACGAAAATGTGAATTCTCTGCATTTGTCCCAGTCCTTTTTACCCAGCCAGTGCCATTCCTAGCCTCGGACTCTGTGTGCTCAGGGAGGACTGTCTCAGTCCCTCCTTACACCCAATAAAGCATTCACACAGATGATGGATGGCTGCTTAAATCCAAGGGGACTACTGGTCATTAGGGGGAGGTGAAGCCCTGTGTGAGAGAGGTGTGTAGGGAAAGAAGACAAAAATAGTGAGACAGGGAGAGTGAGTACCAGGACCTTTTTGTGGCCTGACAGTCACATTGTAATCCAGCAGATAATAGCCTACAGGTCAGAGTGCATGGGGCACAGGCAGCACCTGCTGTCAGTCAAGGTGACAATGTGCACATGGCTGCAGTGTGCTGTGCCAAGTTACAGGGGGCCTGAACAGTGCCTCTACATTAAGCATCCTGTATGGCAGTTAGTGTGGGCATCTGGATCATGTAAGACATAAAAACCAGTGCAAACACACAGTATGTAAACTGATTACCTTGTCACACTGTAATTCATTAGGGGGACAGTGTCACAAAAGCACACTAGAACAATTGCCCACATAACCTTGCACAGCTGAAACTATGCATGGACTTTCACACATGACCCTTCCCAGTGCTGTTTCAAAGCACATTGCAGTTGAAAGGCAGGGTGAGAGTGCTGGTGGTGTAAAGCTATGCAGACTCCATAGCTGACGAGAAACAGGTGGAGTCCCAGACTTAGCAGGCTCTCCTTCAAACACCCAGAGAGCCAAGGGAATCCCCAGGCACCAGAAACATCTGCTTTGTGTTAGGCATGCACTGCTCCCCTCATAGCAACTCCACCCCCCTATCCTCTCCCTACCAACATCCAAAAACAATCAGCTTTAAATTCATTTCAATTCTCAAGGTCATGTCTAGCTCTATTCTGAAGATCACTGGGGAAAAAGCCTAAGACATAGTAAAGCAATTGAAAAAGTTCTGCCAAACATCTGTTCAACCTACAGTATACATTTTTCACTATAACTAAGTTGAAGACAAATTTGGTTCTCGGTTTCATATTGCATATCAACGATGTCTACTGCATGTTAAGTGTGCACTCACAGCTCATGTTTGAGTCGACAGAAAATGTAGAGCGAAGACTCCCCCACTGCAGACGGCTGGCAGATGGAAACAGGCGAGCACAGGGAATACACTGAAGAGGCTTCAAGTGCTCTACACCACCTCCTACCCACCCCTCTTGCATTGACCACAGTCCTCTTCAGCCTACAGCTTGGCACCCTGGATGGGCATGTGCCCTTTGATGACCCCCTGTCCTGTCAGACAAGTACCTCAGAGCCTCAGTTAACCAAGCTTGCATTTTAGCAGGAACACAAAGCAGTTTAGATCTTTTTAGCATCATGTATATTCATAAGCGTAAAAGGTGATGGGCAAAGGTATGCGGCACGGTAGACTGTCAAAGTAGAGGTCAGCATAATGAGTGGATCCTTTATCCTGTGGGTGGTAGTGGCATCATTACATGCACTGAACAGTTCTGACAGCCAACCTAGAAACTAGCCACAGGACCTTGCAATTATATATCCATTGGAAATATAAACTAGTTGAGATCAGGCTACAAATTAATTAAGTAGAGCAATTTGTTATAATATGCATCCATGAAGTAGACTGGATGGAACAGGCCTTAGTGTACAAGTCATTCATGCAGCTCAACTAGGATCTTACTTAACTGAGACTTGGGGGGGGGGGGGGGGGGGTCAAACAGCAACTCACTGTACAGGTGTTACACATGAACCTCTTGTGTTTTCATACATATGGTGACAACCATCAAATCATCCACTTGTCAACACTGCTAGATGTTTCAGGATAAAACAATACAGTATTGCCATCTCCTGGTCAGTTATGACACTGCATGTCTGAAGCTATTAGCACAATAAACCTGCACATAAAGATGAATGTTTTATTTACTAAAGTACAAACAAGCAAAAGTGAACATTGGCACTGGAGGCTTACAGGTGGTGATAAAAGTGAAGGCGGAGCACCTAAGGAACAATAAATAGTACTGATGTCAATTTACAGGAGGGCCATAAGGCATAAACATGAATATAAATAGTCCAAACATACCAGGATTATAAATAGGTTGACCCTCATGTCTGTTAAAAAAAACAAGTAAATGTTTGTCACACCAGCTGTACCTGAAATGCCACCTTCCACTAGGCCATTTGAGGAACATTCTGCAAACAAAGCAAAAAGACAACTTTAGATTCAAAGCCAATCTATAGTCAGAATTCTTGCAGAATGATGAAAGGCCATTACAACAAGAAGGTCACTCTGTACCGTTTTAAGGTCGTCGATCACGACTACGCCCTTCTCTGAAACATCAATGTCACTTTCTGTGTCATTGCGAGAGTTATACTCCTCACTGTCAGTATCCACTGCACTCGGCTGTCAAAAAAAGAAAAGGTCTGGATTAGTCAAGTATAAAATCAATTCAATGTGCCACGGGAAATTGTGAAGGAATGAGTTTAATGCTTACATGCATTTTAGAGCCAATATACTACCCATGTAAGATGAAGGGTTAGGCCCATTCAAAGGAAACCCTAACAGGAGAACCCACCTCATAGTCAGGATCAACAGAAGGCTCCTCATCGGCTAGTTCCTGAGAGAGGGCCTCGGCCCATGTCTGCTGCTCCTCGGCATCAATGTCATCCTGCTTCCTCTTGTTGCCTTTCCCACAGAGCTTAGTGGGGGAGCCAAGCACCTCTGAAAAAGAACCCAAATGAATAGCAGAATACCCCCATACCATCTCAATGCTGTATATAGAAATCATGACTATACATGCCTGGGGATACGGCACAGCCGATGCTGGTGCACACAGGGTAGCCCAGGGCGCTCTGCAGACGGCGAGGCAGGATGGCCAACAGGATGCGTGTGGCTCGACGCAGACGCTTGCGGCCTGCTAGACAGTGGCGGGCTGGACTAGGATTGTCATCCTCTTCTGGAGCAACAAAAGCCTTCTCATCTGAAGGGGAGAAACCCAACAGCCACCAAAACCCACGGAGAGCACGCATCTGCAGATAGGAGAAAATAGGAAGTTAAATCACTGAGCTTTAAAAGCCATAATTCACATATCCAAGACAGATGCAAAGTGAGGACAGGTGCTTGTGGGACTATTGAAGTGACATTTATAGAGGCCAATTATGGCCACAAACTATTGAACCGCAACATCCCATGCCCAACATGTCAAATTCAAACTAACCAGTGAAGATAAATGAAGCTAGGGGCACATGCTTACCGCTAGTCTGACTGGCCAAAACTGTGACAGGCGACAGAGTACAGTGGTTAACACACTGTCTCTCTTCACCACAACTTTGTCCTGTGAAGGTAAAGTGAGTCAGTTAAATCCTAAATAAATTAAAAAAAAGTGTCAAGGTGTGCACTAGCTAGCGCATTGAGGAAACACTTAACGCAACTTCGATATGAAATGTACTTTCATAGCAGGCTAGGACAATTAACGTAGGTTAGGATACAGGTTAAGAAATAGGTTAGCGAAAATGCTGTCCTAACATGCTACGGAAGTCACTTCGTGTCGTTAAAGGGGTGTCCCAGAGCATTTCGTTAGCGTGCAGTCACTTTTGATGACAGATGCAACAGAAGCTAGTAAGCGTTCAAAGTTTCCCGCCGCAAAGAGTTCAAGATGTTAGCAAGTTAAAGACAACTTCAACAATAAAAGTTGCAGTCAAGTTCATCGGAGTACAAACATAATTTGCTCATATTACCTCAACACAGTCGTTGTCCTGTTCGATGGTGACGCCACATTCAGAGGTCATACTGGTCAGTGTGGAGACAGATTGGAAGGAAGTTGATAACAGCGGTATGTGATCAGTGTTCTTATGAACCCCGGAATAGCAGTAGATGAGCCAATCACCTCACACAAACAATTAGGCTAACTGTGACCAATTATCGAATTACTAATTAGCGAAATAATCAAGTATGGCAGCGTCTGTAGAAAGGTATGGGCCAACATCAGATAGGCCGACAATAGCCTGTCACATACAGTAGGCAAAATATGCCTTGTTCATATGCTAGTCGGAACTAAACTCAGAAATGTCAGACTTGCTAACTCGTTGAATGCGGCATGTGTATAACTAGTTAACCAGTTAGCAAGTCGGACATTTCAGAGTTCCGACTAGCAGATGAACACAGCATTACACAGGCAAGGCAGCCCAGTTCTAATCTTTTGCCCAATTAGTGACAAAATAACTGATCTGTCTGGTCAAAAGAACAATTAGTGGAATAATAATCAGAATTGGTCTGCCTGTGTAAACAGCCTAATGTTATTGAATGTGAGAATTGAGTAAATAGAATAAACTGAACGAAAATGACAACTACTAATTATAATATTTACAAGGGAAATTATTGCTTTGTTTTGTTTTTATTTTGTAAACAGTAAGTTGTTTATTATATTTTGTGGTGTCCATCCATCTGAACAGGGATAACCAAACTTGGTTAGAGCTTCCGCCACTAGGCAGACACGTCACATTTAAGCACACACTTGCCACGTTCAAAATAACTGGGACCTCGGTGCGTTCACGACAACTGGGAAATCGAAGACAAGAAAACAAGCGCCGACTGGGAAAAATTGTCATCATCCAGCTTTGGGTCTTCACCTGAGCGAAAAGCCCACTGGACCATCTCAGACCCCTTCACCCCAGCGTTCTCTCCTCCACAGGGAGAGATCCTACCCCTGTGCCTTCCTGGAGAATGAGCACTGGCCCGACCCGACCGCCAGAGCTGCCCTGACTCTGCCTCACCTTGCCAAGGTCACCAGACCATATGGCTTTGTCGCCCTGAGTCAGAGCCCTCAGATGGCAAACGAGGAGGCTCTGCTCTTCCAAGCTGGGCTCTGGCGCCTACACAAGGATAAAGACAGCATCCACCACACGACACAGGCCATTCACATTAAACCCAATGCCTCCAGACGGTCACCTACTGTCCAACGCCTGTCCATAGAATATAGTATCTCACAGACTGAAGCAGCGCCAAAGGAGGAGATACTACGAACCATCTCCTCAGGCTCATCCTTCCTCCACCTCCTCATTGAAACATTTGTATGAATATGAAAGCTGATCCTGAATTAATCTTTTTGTTGAAATGCCTTGAAGAAGCCTTTCATAAACATTCTCCTCTCAAGACAGTTCAATATCTCATGAAATCCAGAATACTATACTGTAGATCCCCGCTATGGCTAGCCTTACATCTGTATGTTTTATTTAAGGGGCGTATTCTAAACCTTAATCCTCTCAACTGAATTTAACAGAAATCCTAATCCACCATACACTATCATTAACAACACATATAATACCTGAATATATTCAATGGTTTATTACACTCTTCAGATGACAATTTAAAGTTACATATCATAAAAGGAGGATGTATTTCAGCAACTGTCACGACTTCCACCGAAGTCGGCTCCTCTCCTTGTTCGGGCGGCGTTCGGCGATCGACGTCACCGGCTTTCTAGCCATCGCCGCTCAATTCCTCATGTGTCCATTTGTTTTGTCTTGTTCCATACACACCTGGTTTTCATTCCATAATCACACTGCATGTATTTAGTCCTCTGTTCCCCTCCATGTCTTTGTGTGTAATTGTTTCTTGTTATGTGGGTATTGTCAGGCGCTATACTTTTGTTAAGTTCTGTGTTTTTTGGCACGCTTATGTTGTTATGTGCTGTCATTTTTTGACCGGAATTAAAGTGCGCCTATTTACAACATTCTGATCTCCTGCACCTGACTTCGCCTCCGTACACACCATTGACAGCAACTCAATCTGTTCCAGATGAGAGATTGCATGGGCCACATGTCCAACAGTCTGTAAAGCTGAAGTGCATGTTGTTCAATGTGTGCTGATGCAACATCGGCTGTATGTGAGGTAGGGAGACCCTGTTCTCTGTGGCTCTTAGCATATGAAGGGGCTCTTAAGAGAAAGGACACTACGGCCTAATGATGTTTACTCTGCAACCTTCTACTGATACTCATTATGCCTCCTCTCTCATAGATCATAAAGAGGAATTGTGCCTCACTGTGGAATAAAGATGAAAGATGAAACCTACTTCTAAAAACAGATCACAAACCCCTTTGTCTGAAGAGCACTTGACCTAATATTTTTCAATAATATAATGGAACAAGATATTCATTTTCAGAATAATGCTTACTGCAAATTAAGAAAGTATGGTAGCAAGATGCCTAGCGTTGTGCAGGTAAAGGTTGCTGGTTGGAATCCCTGAGCTGACCAGGTGAAAAATCTGTCAATGTGCCCTTGAACAAGGCACTTAACCCTAATTGCTCCTGTAAGTCGATCTGGATAAGAGCGTCTACATAATTGTATGACCTTACAAGCCTTATTGTTTAAATCTATTCATGCTAACCAATAGGCCTACAGTGTGCTATTATTATAACTGTATGAATTCTAATCCCTCTCTGCACTACAACAACCTTCCACATCCCAAAGACTGAATGTCCAAGTAGGGTTTAACGCCTCCTCTCCTACTCAGCCTCAGGTTCGGGCCAGTAACCTTTATGCTGTTTGACCCATGACTCCTGCATGCTTTGTTGACTATGAACTTGATCGTTTACCCAACCATGGGACTGATTTTTTTCCCCCCACACTCGCGACTCAGACTCTACTGGTTACATGAACTCTTGGCCTCCCATCCTATTCTAACCACATCTCGCCGGCTTTGTATTCATGTTACCTGATGAAATTGCTGTACAATAGGATCTTGTTGCCATCTGATGCACATTGAAATGTCATAAAAAATCAACACTGCAGAGCTCTCCCTGTCCTCTGCTGTGCCCTGATTGTATTACTGCTGATGATATCTGGAAATGTGCATGTACACCCTGGCCCGTCTATTGTTCTTACTTGTGCTCTGATTTCTTCCCCAATTCTGACTCTGATATCTGCTTCACTGATTTCTGCTCTCGTTAAAGCCTGGATTTTCTGCACTAGAAGGTTATTACCTAAAATGTATCAATTGAACGTGTGGGTTCACAGCTCCAATCCAGATGTGTTGGTCATTACTGAGACGTGGTTAAGAAAGAGTGTTTTGAACACTGATGTTAACCTTTCTGGTTAGACCCTTTTTTGACAAGACAGATCTTCCAAAGGTGGTGGAGTGGCAATATTTACCAAAGAACGGCTTCAGTGCTCTGTTGTCTCCAACAAGTCTGTCCCCAAACAATTTGATTTGCTGGTTTTAAGCATTAAGCTTTCAAATGGCTCTTTGTTGACTGTTGCTGGGTGTTATCATCCACCATCAGCACTGGCCTGCACCCTAAATGCCCTAAGCTCTCTCCTGGCCCCTTACACTAAGTCTGAATTTGTCATGCTAGGTGACCTAAACTGGGACATGCTCAAACCACCTGACCAAGTCCTAAAACAACTCCCTAAATCCCTCTCAGATTATTACCAATCCCACAAGGTATGACTCCAAACACCCAGAAAAGGCTACTCTCCTTGAACGAATCCTCACAAATAATCCTGATAGGTATCAGTCTGGTGTTTTCTCTAATGGCCTTAATGATCACTGTTTTACAGCCTGTGTTCGTAATGGCTGCTCAGTGAAACGACCTGTCCTGATTTGTCATAGACGCTTGCTAAAAAACTTGAATGAACAAGCCTTCTTTCATGACCTGGCCTGGCCTCTGTAAATGGGTATAGAAGCAGCTTGATCCCCTCTGTCGAAGATGCTTGGACCTTCTTTTTGATATTTTCAGTGGTTTTGTTAACAGACAACCCCCATAAAGAAAATGAGAATTAAAAACAGGTTCAACCCCTGGTTCGACCGTGATCTGGCAGAGTTACTCCACCTCAAGAGCACCATTTGGTGAAAGGCTCGGCACACAAATGCTCAGGCTGACTGGCTCTCGTTTAGGCAAATGAGAAATAAATGCACTCAGGCTATCCGGAAGGCCAAAGTTAGTTACTTTAAATAGCCATTCTCTCTCTGTGGGTCTAACCCTAAGAAGTTCTGGAAAACGGTGAAAGACCTGGAGAATAGACCCTCCTCCTCACAGCTGCCTATGTCCCTTAATGTTGATGATGGGGTTGCTACTGACAAGAAGCATATGTCTGAGCTGTTTAATCACCACTTATTTAAGTCAGGATTCCTATTTGACTCAGCCATGCCTCCTTGCCTGTCCAACATTTCCTCATCTCCCACCCCTTCTAATGCGACTAGCCCCGATGCACCTCCCTCCTTTTCCTCTGCCCCGGCTACAAAGTTTCTCCCTGCAGGCGGCCACTGAGTCCGAGGTGCTAAAGGAGCTCCTTAAACTTGACCCCCAAAAAACATCTGGGTTCATCATGTATTGTTGTCTTTGCCTTTTTCCCTTTGTCTGTGCCCAACATTGTTTGTACCATTTTTGTGCAGCTACCATGTTGTGCTGCTGCCATGTTGTGCTTCTGCCATGTTGTGTCTCTACTATATTGTTGTCATGTTCTATTGCTACCATGCTGTGTTGTCATGTGTTGCTGCCATGCTGTGTTGTTGTCGTAGGTCTCCCTTCATGTAGTGTTGTGTCTCTCTTGTCGTGCTGTGTGTGTTGTCCTACTTTCTTTTTTTTTTTATCCCAGCCCCCATCCCCGCAGGAGGCCTTTTGCCTCTGGGTATGCCGTCATTGTAAATAATAATTTGTTCTTAACTGACTTGCCTGGTTAAATGAAGGTTAAATAAATATATAATACAAGTCAGCCAGATAGCTTCAAATCTGTTCTCCATGATAAATCAAATAATCTCTGCAACCCTAGATGAACTGTACTGATGTTTGTCAAATAGAATTATTAATAGGCCTAAAAGTACCCACAAAATTAGAGTGATCATGATGACACACCTGATAAATGGAAAGTAATTGTATGAAACATGGGTCTGTCTCTCACTCATTCTATTAATCAGAGAGGGCTACTTCAGGGCTGCTCACTTAGCCTCAAGCATACACTCTGGGCTGCACAACCACGCATAGTGGCCTTGTGCGTATGAGCCTCTATCACAGACCTACGCAGAGGCTCACTCACTCATAAACATTATGCATTAAGTGTCTCATGATAATGAACACACACACGTTGAATGTCCGGGTAATTACAATAAGACAGTTGTAGGGTTGACAAAACACAGATCATAAACTTCATTATGCTTAATTGTTGTTTTTACTATGTGCTGCAAAATGAATTGCCTCCCGGGGATAAAAAAAGACTCTACAACATGCATTCACACGTGTTTTACCAAGAAGATGCATCATAAAGCAATTGGGGGCTAGCACATTGAAGAAGAAAAATGTGATTTGAGATCCAATCCATAAAATACAAAGTACCAGGGAGGCAGAGACCAAGTGTGTGATGGATCTAACTTAAAAGGAAAGTGAGAGAAAAAAAATAGTGTGTGAAGTTGGGTGTCTTTTTGGTGTTCTTCCTCATTTTGTAGTTGAGGTTACTGCATAAGTACTGATATGCCCTCACACAGGCACTACTTTTCCGGTACCAACCTCAGACTGCAAAGATCAGAACAGCAGATAATTACATTCTCACAAGAAAGAGAGAACGAGATAGACAGACAGACAGTAAGAGAGAGAGAGAGCGAGCGAAAGAGAGGGAGAGAGGATATTAACGTGAACCTGAGCAATAATATTAGAGACCTCAAGTTCCATTTGAGTTTGACAGACTGCTATTCTGAGTGAGAGACACCGTAACCAGGCAATGGATTGTGCAGCGATGGATTGTGCAACTCAGGGAGCAGAGAGACAGAGTGGACCCCCAGTGTTGCCTATCAAACAGCGCAGGTAAGACAAAAACATACAGTACAGAAGCTGCATAGCACTCAGATAGACTCTATGCAGCGTCTTGACAGTTCGTCTGAACCTTTAAATGTGAGCTTCGTCAGAAAAACTATCAAGACACTGCATAGAGTCTATCTGAGTGCTATTCAGCTTCTGGACTGTATGCACTTATTTTAGGTAATTAGTTCAAAGGACAGCAGATCAATTAATGAATCTGATTGTGTGTGTGTGTGTGTGTGTGTGTGTGTGTGTGTGTGTGTGTGTGTGTGTGTGTGTGTGTGTGTGAGCTCAGGAGTCTTTACTCGCGAGGCTCTAGTATGGGTTCCAGTGTGGACCTAGAGTTGGATGGGAGTGTCTCTAGCCCATTGGGACCCCATCAGCACCAGGGCTCTACCTGTACAGATGTGTTCTCTGCAGCCACTGATTGCCATGCACTCCAGTGTCCCATACACCAGCGCTATGGTGAGTACAACACACATCTCCCTTTATCAGACACTGAAGTATTATATTATCCAGTTGATTTCAATTATAAAATGGATAAGGATATAAGTTCTTTAGGCATTTGCTTTTTCCCCGCTGAAATATTAAATAAAAAGCACTTGTATTTTACCCTCTCATTTTCCTTCCTTGTCCTCTCTTGCCCTGCTTCCCTTTTCTCATGTGAATTGAATGGGAGGAAGTGACACCTGAAACCAGGCCTATGCTGATAAAGACCCGCCATAGCCACAACATTTATGTGTCCACATGTCTGTCACAAGCTCAACTGAATACAGTAGCTCCTGTCAAATATTCAATCTACGTATCCGACAACAGTTTGAGATAAACATTGGCTCAAATGTTTTCGTTGTTGCAGAGTTTAGTATTACTATTCTGTTATTTCTCTACCTTATTCTAAAGAAGTTCTCGATAATCATAGAGTCAAAGCGTGGAACTAGGCAATGACTTCTCTGGAAAGTCTATTACATGTTCTGTATTTCCCTTTATCTTTCAGACCCCTCTTATTGTCATCAAGAGAGGTTTTTCTCAGATAGCACCACCCCACCACCAGTGCCCAAGAAGAGGCTGGCTCGAACCCTTTCCCTACCAGGGGTCTATCTGTGTCCCCTTTCCCCACTACCCTGCAGTCACCAAAACTATGACAACCCTCTCTACATGATGGTCCCCATCGCAGGCACTCAGCCCCATGTAGAGAGAGACGAAGAAAGACAAGTCCAGAAGAGCCCTCTCAACTTGCAGCCGCTATCTCAACTGGATTTCGATACACCTGATGAACAGCTTCCCTACTTCTTCAGCAGTTTCTACAACCAGGGGGACATTTCTCAAGGTATTCAGCATCGCCACCTACTGTTCCTGAGGAGTATGGAACAGCGCATGGAGGCTGGGGTTCTCCTGATGAGAGTGTCCGGTGAAGGCGTTGCGTTTCAGCCCCAAGATTTCCTACTGTGTGAAAACTACCAGCCCAAGCAGATAGCAGGTTCACTGTACTACAGCCTGCATAGCCCAAAGTTTCCAGGGAGGATAATCGCAGCTAAGGTAAGGTTATGCTTATGATCTCAGGGTATTAGTGATTTAAGCGGCTGCTAGGGAGCCCTCGACCTAAATTATTTTAAATGTTTTTAGGAACTCTGTTGAGATTTAGAATAGTAGAATACACAAGGTGCAGTTTCACAATTAGTTTTGTCATTAGATTGTAAATTAGTCTGGCCAGGTATCTAAGCTTGTAGCTAGTAATCATGGTTTAATTACTGACAGGGCACGAGCCCAGGGACCCTGACCACCAGTGGGCCCCGTTGATTTTGTTAGTCTCTCTCACTCAGATATCATAAGTCATGGCAAAATGTGTAGAATTGCAGAAAATGTGTTTTTAAACTGCTCAAATATCTCTCCACCCTGTGGTAAAATTTGTGGAATTGCAGGAAGTTCGCTGTAAAACTGCAAATTTTTCTCTCTGCCCCATGGCACAATTTGTAGAATTGCATAAAATGTGTTAGAAAATTGCAAAATCTTCTCTCCACACCATGGCAAATTGTATATAATTGCAGGAAATTAACTACAGCAAAAACTCTCTGCCATCACGAGGGGGGGCCACTTAAATGTTTTACCCCTGCCCCCAAAAGGCAAGGTCCAGCCCAGCCTACTACTCTATGTGTAAACCAGTTTGTGCATCATGCTCAAGCAGTATTCCAAATCAAATCAAAGTTTATTTGTCACGTGCGCCGAATACAACAGTGAAACGCTTGCTTACTTACAGGCTCTAACCAATAGTGCAAAAAAAGGTATTAGGTGAACAATAGGTAAGTAAAGAAATAAAAACAACATTAAAAAGACAGTGAAAAACAGTAACGAGGCTATATACAGTAGCGAGGCTACATACAGAGACCGGTTAGTCAGGCTTATTGAGGTAGTATGTACATGTAGGTATGGTTAAAGTGACTATGCATATATGATGAACAGAGAGTAGCAGTAGCGTAAAAGAAGGGTTGGCGGGTGGTGGGTGGGTGGCGGGACACAGTGCAGATAGCCCGGTTAGCCAATGTGCGGGAGCACTGGTTGGTCGGGCCAATTGAGGTAGTATGTACATATGTACATGAATGTATAGTTAAAGTGGCTGTGCATATATGATAAACAGAGAGTAGCAGCAGCGTAAAAGAGGGGTGGGGGAGGTGGGGGGCACACAATGCAATTAGTCCAGGTAGCCATTTGATTACCTGTTCAGGAGTCTTATGGCTTGGGGGTAAAAAACTGTTGAGAAGCCTTTTTGTCCTAGACTTGGCACTCCGGTACCGCTTGCCATGCAGTAATAGAGAAAACAGTCTATGACTGGGGAGGCTGGGGTCTTTGACAATTTTTAGGGCCTTCCTCTGACACCGCCTGGTGTAGAGGTCCTGGATGGCATGCAGCTTAGCCCCAGTGATGTACTGGGCTGTATGCACTACCCTCTGTAGTGCCTTGAAGTCGGAGGCCGAGCAATTGCCGTACCAGGCAGTGATGCAACCAGTCAGGATGTTCTCGATGTTGCAGCTGTAGAACCTTTTAAGGATCTCAAGACCCATGCAAAATCTTTTTAATTTCCTGAGGGTTAATAGGCTTTGTCGTGCCCTCTTCACGACTGTCTTGGTGTATTTGGACCATTCTAGTTTGTTAGTGATGTGGACACCAAGGAACTTGAAGCTCTCAACCTGCTCCACTGCAGCCCCATCGATGAGAATGGGGGCGTACTAGGTCCTCCTTTTCCTGTAGTCCACAATCATCTCCTTAGTCTTGGTTATGTTGAGGGATAGGTTGTTATTCTGGCACCACACGGCCAGGTCTCTGACGCCTCCCTATAGGCTGTCTCGTCATTGTCGGTGATCAGGCCTACCACTGTTGTGTCATCTGCAAACTTAATGATGGTGTTGGAGTCGTGCCTGGCTATGCAGTCGTGGGTGAACCGGGAGTACAGGAGGGGAATGAGCACGCACCCCTGGGGGGCTCCAGTGTTGAGGATCAGTGCGGCAGATGTGTTGCTACCTACCCTCACCACCTTGGGGCGGCCCGTCAGGAAGTCCAGGATCCAGTTGCAGAGGGAGGTGTTTAGTCCCAGGATCCTTAGCTTAGTGATGAGCTTTGAGGGTACTATGGTGTTGAATGCTGAGCTGTAGTCAATGAATAGCATTCTCACATAAGTGTTCCTTTTGTCCAGGTGGGAAAGGACAGTGTGGAGTGCAATAGACATTGCATCATCTGTGGATCTGTTTGGGCGGTATGCAAATTGGAGTGGGTCTATGGTTTCTGGGATAATGGTGTGGATGTGAGCCATTACCAGCCTTTCAAAGCACTTCATGGCTACGGACGTTAGTGCTACGGGTCTGTAGCTATTTAGGCAGGTTGCCTTTGTGTTCTTGGGCACAGGGACTATGGTGGTCTGCTTGAAACATGTTGGTATTACAGACTCAATCAGGGACATGTTGAAAATGTCAGCGAAGACACCTGCCAGTTGGTCAGCACATGCCCGGAACACACGTCCTGGTAATCCGTCTGGCCCCGCAGCCTTGTGTATGTTGACCTGTTTAAAGGTCTTACTCATGTCGGCTACGGAGAGCGTGATCACACAGTCGTCCGGAACAGCTGATGCTCTCATGCATGCCTCAGTGTTGCTTGCCTCGAAGTGAGCATAGAAGTGATTTAGCTCGTCTGATAGGCTCGTGTCACTGGGCAGCTCACGGCTGTGCTTCCCTTTGTAGTCTGTAATAGTTTGCAAGCCCTGCCACATAAGATGAGTGTCGGAGCCGGTATAGTATGATTCAATCTTAGCTCTGTATTGGGGCCTTGCCTGTTTGATGGTTCGTCTCAGGGCATAGCAGGATTTCTTGTAAGCTTCCGGGTTAGAGTCCCGCACCTTGAAAGCGGCAGCTCTGCCCTTTAGCTCAGTGCGAATGTTGCCTGTAATCTATGTCTTCTGGTTGGGGTATGTACGTACAGTCACTGTGGGGATGACGTCCTCGATGCACTTATTGATAAAGCCAGTGACTGATGTGGTGTACTCCTCAATGCCATTGGAAGAATCCCGGAACATGTTCCAGTCTGTGATAGCAAAACAGTCCTGTAGTTTAGCATCTGCTTCATCTGACCACTTTTTTATAGCCCGAGTCACTGGGCTTCCTGCTTTAATTTTTGCTTGTAAGCAGGAATCAGGAAGTTAGAGTTGTGGTCGCAATTACCAAATGGAGGGCGAGGGAGAGCTTTGTACGCGTCTCTGTGTGTGGAGTACAGGTGATCTAGATTTTTTTTCCCTCTGGTTGCACATTTAACATGTTGATAGAGATTTGGTAGAACTGATTTAAGTTTCCTTGCATTAAAGTCTCCGGCCACTAGGAGCGGCGCATCTGGGTGAGTGGTTTCCTGTTTGCTTATTTCCTTATACAGCTGACTGAGTGCGGTCTTAGTGCCAGCATCTGTCTGTGGTTGTAAATAAGTTTGTGCAGTTTATGCATCATGCTCAAGCAGTTTATGCATCATGCTCAAGCAGTATTCATACTTGAGTTATGTGCGCAATGCAAAAGTCAAGCAGAATGCACCACAGCTGCACCAAATGTAAAAAACCACGATAAGGCCAAAAGCCAAAGATAAGAGATAATCAAGCAAAGGGCTCATTTCTAAGTTCTACCACAAGCAACAGTCATGTTCTGCACCATTATATAGCAAGTTTGGCAACCCCCGACTCCAGTGACACATTTCCTCTGAACTGTCACCGGGTGTTGAGCAACCAGCTGTACAGACTGTACAGACAACAGCAAACATACATGGCTTAGAAAGGCTTATTAGCATTAGGAAGAGTAGCTGCTGTTTTAGCAGCAGCTAATGGGAATCCTAATTTTAGATTAGGGTTCTTTTGTAAAACTGTGAATGAATCGGATATGACTGTACAATACCGTCATTTCCGGACTATTAAGCGCACCTGAATATAAGCCGCACCCACTGAATTTAAAAAAAAATATTATTTTGAACATAAATAAGCCGCACATGTCTATAAGCCGCAGGTGCCTACCGGTACATTGAAACAAATTAACTTTACACAGGCTTTAACGAAACACGGCTTGTAACAAAAATAAATAGGCTTTAACGAAACACGGCTTGTAACAAAAAATAAAAAATTAGCAGTAAGCTTTAGTTGTCTTTTTGCACTGAGTCAATTTCTCACGCTGCTGTTTCCAACGTCTTATCATTGACTCATTAAGACCAAGCTCCCGTGCAGCAGCTCTATTTCCTTTTCCAACAGCCAGATCAATCTCCTTCAACTTGAAAGCTGCCTCATATGCATTTCTCCGTGTCTTTGCCATGATGAGGGTGACAAAATGACTACCGTAATCAGAATGATGGGAAGTTTGAGAGCGCTCGATTAAATCTAAACAATAAACAAAAAAGTTGTTTGACCTTTACCCGTTCGGCAATTTCATTGGTCTAATGAAAGCTTCATGCCGCCAAAAAACTGAGCACGTCACAGAATGTGTTTTTTGGAAGAAAAAAATTTGAAAGCGGGAAAAATCCATATATTAGCCGCGTCATTGTTTAAGCCGCGAGGTTCAAACCCTGGGAAAAAAGTTGCGGCTTATAGTCCGGAATTTACGGTAGAGGAGAAAGTCACATTAAAAGTTGGTTAAGCCTTGATAAGGAAGTGAAAGGTTTTTGGATGTTCTAATTTCCTCGCTGGTTTCATTCCCAGGTAAGCAGTGAAGTTGGCCCCTTGTCTCAACCTACCTCAGTGCCGCCCAATGTCAACATCCAGCAGGTCATTGTATCTTTCCCATCATGCCCAGCACTGGAGAAAGAACCTGGAACCAAAAACACAACCACTTCAGACTCCTCACAGTCTGATCAGACAGGGACAGAATCACCAGATGAGAGCAGAATTGAGGCAGATCAAAGTCAAGCGGAGTCTGAGGAGAGCAGTGGGCCTACAGTTGCGTCACTATTGCTCAAGGGATATGCAGTGACAATTGAGAGAGACTTACCACAGGCTACTTTGGAAGACTTTGTACAAGAGGGAAGGTTCCTGCAGAGCTTTAAACCATTAGTGTATGAAAGGCAACTGAGTATTCTGCTACTAGAGTTAGCCTTGGGGTTACAACACCTGTGCAGTAATGCAGCCACCTGCGCTGAGCTGAAGGCTCAAGGCATCTTGCTGGTATGGCCAAGGGAGAGAGGGGGGGAAACAGAAGCAGAAGAAAGTGAAAGAAGTGAAGAAATTGAGTTATTGGAGAATGAAAAAGAGAAGATAAAAGGAGAGATTCAGGAGCTATGGAGAAAGTGGGGAACCCCTCGTGTGGCATTGACCAATCACATCAGTCACAGTGACCCCAGTCTCTTTCAGTCTGCTCATGCTGCTCCATCCATACAGTCTCAGTTCGGAGTGTTGCTAGAGTACTGCCTGTACCTCTCTGACAATGATCCCTCTCAACATACACAGAGTTCAGATGGCGCCCTCCAGAGCTCCCCATATCTACCAGGGCTTCTCCAGCTAGCCTCCTGGCTTCAGGATGGGAGTAGTGGGCTACAGATAGCAGACATAGTGGGGGTCCTGCAGGCTCTGCTCTGGGGTCCACGTGCTGAGCTCTTTAGGGTAAATCCCACCATGCCTTCCACTCTGCACAACTGGCTGTCAGTCAAGCAGGCCCTTCTGATGTTGAAGCTGGCAGAGAGAGGGCTAATCCAGGACCTGCCCAGTCTGGACTGGGAGCACTGCCTGTGTCTACAGTACATCTCCTTCACTGACTCTGAAACTGTGATGAGGGCCACAGCACGACTAGGACTCCACAACACAGTGGACAGGAAGTTGTGATTACTCATGTCTGTTTCATATCTGTTCATTGAAGTCCACTGCTTGAATTAATGATCCTCTAATCAAGGGTTTCCCAAACTCGGTCGCGAGGCCCCCCCTGGGTGCACGTTTGTTTGTTGCCCTAGAACTACACAGCTGATTAAAATAACTACTCAAGCTTTTATTTGAATCAGATGTGTAGTGCTAGGGCAAAAGACTAAATGTACAGCCAGGTGGG
This sequence comes from Salmo trutta, assembly GCF_901001165.1. Taxonomy (NCBI): domain Eukaryota; kingdom Metazoa; phylum Chordata; class Actinopteri; order Salmoniformes; family Salmonidae; genus Salmo; species Salmo trutta. The sequence goes on from NC_042978.1 coordinate 17,841,337, forward strand.
GTCCCAGGACAGACTTAGGGATACCCTGCTCTAATCTAATGTAAAATGTGGATGATTTGAAACGGTCATGTTGTCAGATTCTATCTTGAACATCTGGAATGCATAAAAGGTTTGCTTTTTTATTTTAAATTCCACAGCATTGCTTTCCACCAAGGATATTGAGCAAATTACATATCAGCTCCAAATCAAATGTATATGCACGGTGTTAAAAAATAAACTTTTCTTGGATCCCATTAGATCACAGTGAAGATTTTAAAATATCAACTTAGAGTGCATTAGGTTAAATTCAACACCGACTGATCGAGTTTAAACAGATGCTTCTACAACTCTGGTACGCGTGCTTACACACATTTCAATGCCCTTTCCCCAATCCCTACACACATAACCATAAGGCAAAAATCCACTCGTTAAGGTGAGCACTTTTATTCGGGCACTTGTTATAACATGCACATTTCAGTCAAGTGGATCAAAACTAGAAATCAAAGTTCATGCACACATTAAAATCAAATCAAAATAAAACATGAAAATCAACTTGAAATAGCCAAGAAAATATAACATGAATATGCAGCAGACATTTTCACCATAAATTGTACATCCTAGAGATGATTATTGTAGTGGATGGGGAAAGGGAAAATCAGTACTACACATGGAAATTAGTACAGTGTTTAGGAAACATTTCCCAGATTTAATAAGGATACATTCTTGGTTTAACATTACACACTAGTTCAAATGTCATTGTAATACATCACATCAAAGTAATACTATTTCACAGGAAACCTTGACCTTACTGAATTTTGATCATATTTATTTTCCCCAAGTGGTGAAGTGGGATGGGGAAGGGTAGGTAAAAGCTAACGTGTGTGTGTGTGTGTGTGTGTGTATGCATGCATTGGTTACATGTGTGTGATCCATTATTCATCGTCGAAGGAGTCTCGTTCGATGCTGTAAGCCATGAAGAAAGCATCGGGGCGGGTAGGGACGAGTGGATGACCCGGTCTCACAATCTCAAAGCCCAGGAAGCTGAAGGTACGCAGCAGAGATGCTGAAGAGAGAAAAGGACAGTGAGAGAACTGCCTCATAACAAAGCACATAAAGTATTAACAGAGGAGTTTGACTGGAAGCAGATACACACACAGTGACTTACCTCTGTCGTCTCGGTTCTTGTGGAAGCAGATGAAGACATGGTCAACTTGCAGCTTCTCTTCCGCACATTCCAGCAGGAGAGCGAAACTGGAGAGATTAAGTAAGTCAATGAGTTATGAAGGTAGTGCATTGCAGTCAGCAAGCAATAGAAACTAAGTCCATTTACCATGAAACAACATCAAACTAGCTGAAGGCGCAATATGTATCTTTGTGCGCAACCAGACCAAATTCACATAGACATTTGAGTTATAGAGCTGTCATTCTCATTGTAAGCAAGTCTGAGAAGCGGTAGATCCATTCTGTGCGCACCATTTCTATGCATCTCTGTACCAAAATGTCATTTTTTGCATCTTTTTAATTTCGGTTTTGTACACCAGCTTCAAAGAGCTGGATATACTATATTTTTGGTTAATGAAAAGACTTCAGAGCAGTTTAGATGGTACAATGACTCTCCACACTAGTTGTCACCTGAAATTTGGCAAACATTTTAGAATTTTACACAGCGGCAATGGCAGAGTGATTTCTGCATATTGCGCCTTTAAAAGAAAACAAAAACAGTCTAAAGTAAAACCAGAGAACAAGAGGTTGTACTTGCATTGGATCACTGACCTATCTTTGCTGCCCTCTGGCAGAGCTCCAGTGGGGATCTCGATGTAGATGTTCCCCCCTTTCAGCACCCCCCTCCAGACACAGTGCTTGCCCTCTGAGCAACGGGGCTCAAAGAGCAGGAAACGCACTCTGCCGTTGGCGGGGGGCGGCTCCTCAAGAACCAGCAACCGAGCATCCTGCAGGAGAATGGAGAAATTAGCAGGTATGAAGAGAGGTTTGATACAGGTAGCTTAACACCAGAGGATGAAGGAGAAAGATAAGAGAGTGGACTCACAGAGTAGAATAGCTTAGCTGAAAGATTGCGATCCCGCTGGTCATTCCCTCGCCCACCTGGGATCTTTAGGGGTGGGTGAGGGGCATCAGGAACACCACAGAGGCCCCGGACACGGGTTACTGCAACAGCGGGAACACCGCCTCGGACTGGAGGACACAGAAGAACGGAGCCATTATTCCTCAAGGATTCACTGACTATGAGCTAGCCTAACTGGAGACCAGGGAAAATGTCCCAGGCAGGAGACATTTTATTTGCTTTGTTGGCAATAAAGCATATTTGGTAACAGGATGTCCCAATGAGTTATGACAAAATTACTGCCTTCACTCCGGTTGATTGCTACCTTTGTAATTGATTCCCAGTTGACATCACTGATTAATCAGTAAGAACTGTCACAGTAGGATTAGCCTATGGGGAGAGATCACTGCTACTTGTGGCAAAAAAGGTGGTGACAACGTCAATGGAAAAATACTGAGAACAATTTAAGCTAAAAATGGGGGTGGTAAAAATAGTGTGTCGTTTTTGGCCTAATTCAAGTCTGCACTGAGGACAAAAACACCAACCTCTTACGTCATTGAGACATGTGCCAGATTACCCACTCAACCGATCAGCCATTTTGCTTAAGCCACAACGTGAGTGTGTGTTCTAGTTAAGATTCAGAATAAGCTTTTGTGTGGGGGTTGCGCTAGCAGAGGTAGGTATGCCAATTCTTAGAGGTCAAAAAGTGAACAACCCCCATTATGGGTGGCATACTGCTCACGGACGCGCTCTTACGCAAACACCACTCCAGCGTAATATGTGGAGCAGACATGTGAAAGCAAAGTAAGAAGCATTGTGTCAACCTTGGAGCTCAACCTCAGAGTAACAGTAATATACCTCAACCATCGTCAAGATGGCGTCATAGGCTCATCATTTGTACGGCATATTGACTGGAATCCCTAATAAGTGGTTCTAGTGAATAAGGTTCCTTTGGAAACTGCACGACCAGATCGCAAATAATAGCCAACTAGCATCCTTATGTCAAATCCCTGTCCGCATTCCACCTGCACGTTGTTCCCGCAGATTCAACAGCACTGCTATTCTATGCCAAGTTAAGCCTCTTCACAATACTCCTTAAAATCCCCATTACACTTTGCTACACAGTAGGCAATAGTCATGAAGAGGCTTAAATTGTGACCGCTGGCTTAGTCAGGTGGGAGATGAGTCTCCACCACTTGCGTAAGAGCCATTAACAGTTGAATGAATGTGATGTGGAAAAATACTGTCTCGCAGAAAAATACACTAGATATTCGGCCAAAGGGGAATAATTTAGAGGCATTCATGGACACCTAACCTATACTCAAATCACTTAAAATGGTGGGGAATAAGTTTCAAGAGGCCTCTTCATCTAGTAAACAGACTGCTGCTCAATGCCCCACCAACATAACAGAACATAAATAACAGAATTTTACACCCATTGGGAACAGACTTGACCAAAACAAAATGTGCAAATAGCTAGGTTGTTTTTAGCTAAATGACCTACTTTTAGAGACTGTACATCCTGTACTTTGGTTTTTAGGCACAAGTACTGACACGGAACTGACCAATAGGTAAGTTAGCTAGCTGTCACTCATGTTATTCTTAAACTAGGATAACAGTCAGTCAAACCATCAAGGCTTTTAATTGGCCAAACAAATATTGGTTAATAAATCACATTGAGTGTGAGTGAACAGATATGATCTTGATACCGGCAGGTGAGCAGCTAACAAGTGTTGAAGGGTTGCAAGTTAAATATTTGGTGTAATGGCTAGTAACAGTAGCTAGTATCCTTTTCATATACAGACCAAAATCTGTATTTAGTGAGTCTGCTCGATCATTAAGTGGGTGAATTGGACAATTTTCCTGTCCTGCTTTCAAAATGTAACGAGTACTTTTGGGTGTCAGAGAAAATGTATGGAGTAAAAAAAATATAAAATTTAGGAAACATTGCCTCTTTTTTTTTTTACTGGTAACATACCACATCTTGTCTGAAATGGGTAAAGACAACAACATGGCTGTGTGCCTATTGCTTTAAAACCACTAGCCAGCTAGTTAACGTTAACTAACATCTCCCAGAATATTCGACGAAATAACATGGGTCAGTCCATTTATTCCGTCATTATTGAAAAACATATTGCCGTACCGTTATATCGTTTGTTTCTTAATCTCACATATGAAGTAAGTAAACAGTACATTGTCGACAAAGCTAGTAAACATTAACTGGTAAACTGGCTAGCTAGTAGCTACCGAACACCTGTCCTTAGCCAAAAGCATCCGCAGAATGCTAAATGACAAATTGTTCGAAATAAACCGCAGCCAACTTTAATAACCACAATTATACAGACATCGATCAAAGCTAAATATAGTTATTCAACTTTAAGATAAATAAGTCAGTTTAGAACAATATTGTTTTACGGACTCGTTATTAGATACATAGCTAATATCCCCTGTAAAAAGAGTAAACAAGTGGCATATATATATGCTAACGTTAGCTGCGTAGGCCTCTGTGGCTAATGAATTAGCTAGCTATAAATTACTAGCTAAGTTACACTATCATAACTCACCTTTCACTTTCTGGGTTATTACTGGGCAGTTCGATAACTGGCATTGTATATATGGTTTTCTCTTTTTCTCTGACAAAACAGTGACTATTTAATATCGTCTTGCGTTTGGATTTAACCATAAGGCCAACGTCCAAGCCAGCAGATCCCTCTTGATTCTCTCCTCACCAAATTATTTTACGTAGGCTCAGGCTGCCAAAGCACAAGGGGAGGGCGGCTCGAGACAGAGGTCCCAAAGGAGAGGGAGTGTCCCAAATACATGACGTTTGATGAATTAAAGGTCCAATGCAGCCGTTTTTATCTTAATATCAAATAATTTCTTGGTAACAATTAAGTACCTTACTCTGATTGTTTTCAATTAAAATGGTCAAAAAGAAACAAAAATAGCTTCTTAGCAAAGAGCAATTTCTTGAGCAAGAATTTTGCTAGGACTATCTGGGAGTAGCTGAGTGGGGAGGGGAAAACTGAAAACTAGCTGTTATTGGCAGAGAGGTTTGGAACTCTATTTCTTATTGGTCTATTAAAGGTAGCCTAGGTACATAAAGCAATCTCCATTAAGGCTGCAACGGCATCATTTCCATTCTTAAAACTTCATCAGGCTAGGCCCCTTTTTTCTCTCCACTTTCTGTCTGAATGACGTGCCCAAAATAAACTGCTTGTTACTCAGGCCCTAAAGCCAGGATATGCATATAATTGGTACCATTGGAAAGAAAACACTTTGAAGTTTGTAGAAATGTAAAAATAATGTAGGAGAGTATAACACAATAGATACGGTAAGAGAAAATTGAAAGACAAACCAACCAGAATTATTTTTTCCAATGGCTGGTATAAGGGCATACTCAATTCTACCTCCCATGATGCAATTCCTATGGCTTCCACTGGGTGTCAGCAGTCTATGTTCAAGGTTTCAGGCTTGTAACTTGAATAATGAATAAGAAATAACAGTTTTAGTACAAGGACACCGGCTTGGAAATCCGTGTTTGCACGCACCAAGAAGACAAGACGCACCTGCTAAAATTGGTTTCCTGTTGAACATACTTCTTTCCGTAAGAAATATTATAGTTTGATTACATTTTAGGGTATCTGAGGAATAAATAGAAACACATTTTGACTTGTTGAAACTAAGTTTTCGGACTCCTTTCTTCGTATGTTGAATGAGTGGATTGCTCAAATCGATGGCGCCAACTAAACTGACTTTTTGGGATAATAAAGAAGGATTTTATCTAACAAAATGACACTACATGTTATAGCTGGGACCCTTTGGATGACAAATCAGAGGAAGATTTTCAAAAAGTAAGTGAATATTTAATCGCTATTTGTGAATTTATGAAACCTGTGCCGGTGTAAAAATATTTTGATGTGGGGTGCCGTCCTCAAACAATCGCATGGCATGCTTTCGCTGTAATAGCTACTGTCAATTGGACAGTGCAGTTAGATTAACAAGAATTTAAGATTTCAACCGATATAAGACACTTGTATGTACCTAAATGTTTAATATTCATAATTTTTTATGATTATTTATTTGAATTGCGTGCCCTCCAGTGTCACCGGACGTTGTCCCGCTAGCGGGACGCCTAGGCTTAAGATTAACTAGCTTTAATGGCAAGAAGGCGAAATATGCATACACCATTTTCCATCAGCATTTTCATATTTTTTGACAACTAAGGTTCAGAAAGGAAACACCAAGTGTACCTTTAACTATTTATTAGAAAAGGTTACAATGCATAGTCTTTGACACTCCCTGATCTGTTTCACCTGTCTTTGTGCTTGTCTACACCCGCTCTAGGTGTCCCCACCTTCCCCATTATGCCCAGTGTATTTATACCTGTGTTCTCTGTTTGTTTGTTGCCAGTTCGTTTTGTTCGTCAAGCCTACCAGTGGTTTTCCCCTTGCACCTGTCTGTGGCTAGTTCCTGTTTTCTAGTTTTCCTGGTTTTAACCATTCTGCCTGCCCTGAGCCTGCCTGCTGTTCTGTACCTTGTCACACCACACTGGATTATTGACCTCTGCCTATCCTGACCCTGCCTGCCGTTCTGTACCTTTTTGACTCTGATCTGGATTACTGACCTCTGCCTGCCCTTGACCTGTCATTTTGCCTGCACCCTGTTCTAGTAATAAACATTTGTTACTTTGACACTGTCTGCATCTGGGTCTTCCCTAAAACGTGAAAGTACGAACTGGCCATGACTGACCCAGCAGACTCGGACCAGCTCCGCAACTCCATCTCCTCCCAAGGAGCCACGAGGTGTTGCTTTGTGGTCTTATGGAAGGGTTCCAGACCTTGGCAGAACACCATGACCGAGCGTTGAACACATTGCTGGCGCAATTCCGCGGGTTGTCTGTTAGGCAGCCTACCACGATGGTACCCTCCCAGCCCCTCAGTAACCCGGCTGTTAGCAGCGCCGCTTCCCCGGCCACCCTGGAACCCCGCCTACCTCCCCTGGAACGCTTCGATGAAGAGTTGGGCACCTGTCGTGCGTTTCTCGCTCAGTGTTCCCTCATCATCGAGCTGCAGCCCTCCTCCTTCCCCTCGGACCGCTCTAAGATAGCGTACCTCATCATCATGCTGATGTCAGGGAGGGCTCTCGCCTGGGCTATGACAGTATGGGAACAACAGTCGGCCGCATGTTTCAGTCTGGAGGAGTTTGTGGCGGAGGTTTTCGATGCTCCATTGTCTGGGAGAGAGGCTGCTCGGAAGTTACTCCGGCAAGACTCCCGCAGTGTGGCAGACTATGTGGTGGATTTCTGCATGTCGGCAGCTGGGAGTTCCTGGAACCTGGAAGCGCTGTTCGACATGTTCCTGCACGGAGTATCGGAGGAAGTAAAGGACAAGCTTGCAGCCCGGGAACTACTGACGGATCTCGACTCGCTCATCGCCATTACCATTCGGATCGATTGGCGACTACGGGAACGAAGGAAGGAGAGGAGATTCGATTTCACTCGCCCGCCCAAGGATTCCACCTCGCCTCCGAGGTATCCCGGAAGTCCCCGACAGCTCCGTTGCCGAGAGAACCTTAGCCTACCCGAGTTCCCCCGAGAGTCTCCGAAGAGTCAACTCACCTCTTCCCGAGCCAATGCAATTAGGCACAGCTATACTGTCTCCAGCCGAACGGCTATACAAGCTTCACACTAAGAGTTGCCTGTATTGCGGGACTACTGGTCATTTTGTCTCCACCTGTCTACTAAAAGACCAGGCTCACTGGTAGGAGCAAGTACTCTGGTGGGCCATACGGTGAACATTTCCTCTCCCCTTACTCGCACCCCTTTTCGTGCCATTTTGCTGTGGGGGAAACAGTCGTAATCTCTCTGGGTATTCATCGACTCTGGGGCCGACACAAGCTTTATGGACGCTACCCTGGCGTCCGAGCTGGGCATCCCCACTCAGCCCCTCTCCATTCCCATGGATGTTAGAGCACTGGACGGGCGCTCTATAGGCCAGGTCACCCACAATACCACCCACATCAACATACTTGTGTCAGGGAACTGCCTGCCGTTCTGTACCTTTTGGACTCTGATCTGGATTACTGACATCTGCCTGCCCTTGACCTGTCGTTCTGCTTGTCCCCTGTTCTAGTAATAAACTTGTGTTACTTTGACACTGTCTGCATCTGGTTCTTCCCTAAAACATGATAGTCTTGGCATTAGGGCTCTGCTCTTTCAGGGTAGCTCACTGCCAGAGCAAAGCATCATATAAATATGATAAAATAACTACAGGCAGTGAGCACGATATACCAAATTCCCTGAAGAAAGAAACACAGAACCTAGACAAGTAGAGGCTGGGGTGGTGGGTATCAGAAAACAGCAAGTATAGTGAGCAACATGTAGTTAGAGCACCAATGCAATGGCAGCAAAAGACACCCGGCATCGAGGAAGCACGTGTAGAACTTGTCAACTTAACTAGACTACATCAGCATTTCCCAAACTCAGTCATCGGGACCCCAAGGAGTACACGTTTTGTTTTTTGCCCTAGCAACCCTGGACTACATGTAAGTAGAGTGAATCTAATTCCTCTTAAACGCAGCACGAGGGAGAGCTCGGTTTATTGTTTTGAAAGTGTATTGAAAAGTTTCTTATTTTTTGTTTTAACCTTTATTTAACTAGGCAAGTCGGTTAAGCACAAATTCTTACTTACAATGACAGCCTACCAAAAGGCCTCCTGCGGGGACAGGGGCTGGGATTAAAAATTAAAATATTTGACAAAACAAACATCACGACAAGAGAGACACCACAACACTACATAAAGAGAGACCTAGTAGCTCGCTAACTTTTAAATTTGGCTCAAATGACATTTTATTTGTCACATGCTCCAAATACAACAGGTGTAGACCTTACCGTGAAATACTTACTTACAGTCGAAGTCGGAAGTTTACATACACTTAGGTTGGAGTAATTTAAACTCATTTTTCAACCACTCCACAGATGTCTTGTTAACAAACTATAGTTTTGGCAAGTCGGTTAGGACATATACTTTGTGCATGACACAAGTCATTTTTCCAACAATTGTTTACAGACAGATTATTTCACTTACAATTCACTGTATCGCAATTCCAGTGGGTCAGAAGTTTACATACACTAAGTTGACTGTGCCTTTAAACAGCTTGGAAAATTCCAGACAATTATGTCAGGACTTTTGAAGCTTCTGATAGGCTAATTTACATCATTTGAGGCAATTGGAGGTGTACCTGTGGATGTATTTCAGCCAAGACCTCAGAAATAAAATTGTAGACCTCCACAAGTCTGGTTCATCCTTGGGAGCAATTTCCAAACGCCTGAAGGTACCACCTTCATCTGTACAAACAATAGTACGCAAGTATAAACACCATGGGACCATGCAGCCGTCATACCGCTCAGGAAAGAGACGCGTTCTGTCTCCTAGAGATGAACGTACTTTGGTGCAAAAAGTGCAAATCAATCCCAGAACAACAGCAAAGGACCATGTGAAGATGCTGGAGGAAACAGGTACAAAAGTATCTATAGCCACAGTAAAACGAGTCCTATATCGACATAACCTGAAAGGCCGCTCAGCAAAGAAGAAGCCACTGCTCCAAAACCTCCATAAAAAAGCTAGACTACGGTTTGCAATTGCACATGGAGACAAAGTTCGTACTTTTTGGAGAAATGTCCTCTGGTCTGATGAAACAAAAATAGAACTGTTCGGCCATAATGTCCACCGTTATGTTTGGAGGAAAAAGGGGGAGGCTTGCAAGCCAAAGAATACCATTCCAACCGCGAAGCACGGGGATGACAACATCATGTTGTGGGGGTGCTTTGCTGCAGGAGGGACTGGTGCACTTCAAAAATAGATGGCATATTGAGGAAGGAAAATTATGTGGATATATTGAAGCAACATCTCAAGACATTAGTCAGGAAGTTAAAGCTTGGTCGCAAATGGGTCTTCCAAATGGACAATGACCCCAAGTATACTTCCAAAGTTGTGGCAAAATGGCTTAAGGACAACAAAGTCAAGGTATTGGAGTGGCCATCACAAAGCCCTGATGTCAATCCCATAGAAAATTTGTGGGCAGAACTGAAAAAGTGTGTGCGAGCAAGGAGGCCTACAAACCTGACTCAGTTACACAAGCTCTGTCAGGAGGAAGGGGCCAAAATTCACCCAACTTATTGCTGGAGGCTTGTGGAAGGCTACCTGAAACGTTTGACCCAAGTTAAACAATTTAAAGGCAACGCTACCAAATACTAATTGAGTGTGTGTAAACTTCTGACCCACTGGGAATGTGATGAAAGAAACAAAAGCTGAATTAAATCATTCTCTCTACTATTATTCTGACATTTCACATTCTTCAAAATAAAGTGGTGTTCCTAACTGAACTAAAACAGGGAATTTTTACTAGGATTAAATGTCAGGAATTGTGAAAAACTGAGTGTAAATGTATTTGGCTAAGGTGTATGTAAACTTCCGACTTCAACTGTATAAGGCCTTAACCAGCAATGCAGTTCAAGAAAGAGTTAACAAAATATTTACTAAATAAACAAAATAAAAAATTATAAAATGTAACACAATAAAATATCAATAACGAGGCTATATACAGGGGGTACCGGTACAGAGTCAATGTGCGGGGGTACAGGTTAGTCAAGGTAATTTGTCCATGTAGGTATGTGGTAAAGTGACTATGCATAGATAAGACAGCCCGTAGCAGCATTGTAAAAAAAACTAATGGGGGTGGGGGGTTGTCAATTCCGCAACGCAGTTGGTATCAGTTGCTGGGACTGCTACTCTCTGTTTAGTGATCCTGCCGACCAAGGCCGGGTCTGAGGAGCTATTTGGCGTAGCAGCTAACATAGCTGCTAGCTAGCTGCCTATCAAGCTAGCAGGGTTTTTTGAGGGCTTGAACGCAGCATGCGAGGAGGTTTGTCAATGTGGCTGGGAGCGAGGATTGTCCCAGATTTGTGGCTGTCTAGATCTCTGCTGTTGTTGTTTTCAATCTGTAACCTGCCCTGTCTGGAACTACGAGAAGTAACAGCGTAACCTACATTGCTAGCCACCATGACAAAGACCTAAGCTGGCGGTAGTAATGTTGAGGACAGTGGTGTCTCTCTATCACAGGTGAAGGATCTTTTAAACGAACAAAAAGAGTTCTACAAGCAGTTGTTGCAACAACAAGAAAATAGCTTTAAGTGTTTTGTCCAAATATTGGTGGAGTCAGTTAATAAAAGAATGGACGATCTGACCAGAGAGGTCCAGGACCTGAAGAACAGTTTGCAGTTCTCCCAGGGTCAGGTCGATGAGTTGAAACAGGAGAACGGCAAGATGACAGCAATCTGTCAGTCTTTGAGAGAGGACATCAGTTCTGTGTGTGAATCCATGATAACAATGACGGAGAAATCTGATTATCTCGGGGGACAATCAAGGTGGAACAACATGGTTGTGGATGGAATTGCAGAATCTCCACATGAGACCTGGGCTGAGTCTGAGTGAGGGGAATGATCTCTGAGAAATTGAAGATGGACCACAGGAAGACTGAGGTGGAGTGCGCCCACAGAACTGAAAAATCCATCACCAGCCCAGGTGACGGGCCCAGGCCGATAGTGGTCAAGTTCCTGAGGTTAAAGGACAAGGTAGCTGTTCTGGAAAGAGCCAAGAACTTGAGAGGAACGTTTATCTTCCTCAACGAGGACTATCCTGAAGCTGTGAGCCAGAACAGGAAAGAACTGATCCCAGCCATGAAAGCTGCCAGAAGCCTGGCAGGGATGAGAGCACCAAGCCTATGGGTGACATAGCTTCAACCCCGCAGCACACACACCAATTGATTAATGGAGTGCTGAATGTATATTTTTTCCCTCTAGCCATATTATGTCTATCTCTGATAAGCTACTCAGGAAAGGGTTGAAATTAGCCCATATTAATATACAGTGCCTTCGGAAAAGGGTAGTACCTAGTCAGTTGTCCAACTGAATAGCATTCAACTGAAATGTCTTCCGCATTTAACCCAACCCCTCTGAATCAGAGGTGCAGGGGGCTGCCTTAATCGACATCTACCTCTTCAGCGCCCAGGGGCAGAATGACAGATTTTTACCTTGTCAGCTTGGGGATTCGATCCAGCAATCTAACGGTTACTGGCCCAACGCTCAAACCTTCAGACCCCTTGACTTTTTCAAAATGTTGTTATATTATAGTCTTATTCTAAAATGGATTAAATAAAACTATTTCCGCAGCAATCTACACACAATACCCCATAATGACAAAGTGAAAACAGGTTTTTAGAAATTTGTGAAAATGTATTTAAATAATAAATAACAGAAATACCTTATTTACATAAGTATTCAGACACTTTGCTATGAGACTCAAAAAAATTCAGCTCAGGTGCATCCTGTTTCCATTGATCATCCTTGATGTTTCTATGACTTGATTTCAGTTCACCTGCGGTATATTCAATTGATTGGACATGATTTGGAAAGGCACACAACTGTCTATATAAGGTCCCACAGTTGACAGTGCATGTCAGAGCAAAAACCAAGCCATGAGGTTGAAGGAATTGTCAGTAGAGCTGTGAGACAGGATTGTGTCAAGGCACAGATTTAGGGAAGAGTACCAAAACATTTCTGCAGTATTGAAGGACCCCAAGAACACAGTGGCCTCCATCATTCTTAAATGTAAGAAGTTTGGAACCACCAAGACTCTTCCTTGAGCTGGCCGCCCGGCCAAACTGAGAAATCGGAGAGAAGGGCCTTGGTCAGGGAGGTGACCAAGAACCCGATGGTCACTCTGACAGAGCTCCAGAGTTCCTCTGTGGAGATGGGAGAACCTTCCAGAAGGACAACTGTCTTTGCAGCACTCAACCATTCAGGCCTTTATAGTAGAGTGGCCAAACGGAAGCCACTCCTCAGTTAAAGGCACATGACAGCCCGCTTGGAGTTCGCCAAAAGGCACCTAAACCGAAACAAGATTCTCTGGTCTGATGAAACCAAGATTGAACTCTTTGGCCTGAATGCCAAGCATCACGTCCGGAGGAAACCATGCACTATCCTTACGGTGAAGCATGGTGGTGGCAGCGTCATGCTGTGGGGATGTTTTTCAGTGGCAGGGACTGGGAGACTAGTCAAGATCGAGGCAAAGATGAATGGAGCAAAGTACAGAGCGATTCTTGATGAAAACCGGCTTCAGAGCGCTCAGGACCTCAGACTGGGGTGATGGTTCACCTTTCAACAGGACAACAAACCTAAGCACACAGCCAAGACAATGCTGGAGTTGCTTTGGGACAAGTCTCTGAATGTCCTTGAGTGGCCCAGCCAGAGCCCGGACTTGAACCCGATCTAACATCTCTGGAGAGACCTGAAAATAGCTATGCAGCAACGCTCCCCATCCAACCTGACAGAGTTTGAGAGGATCTGCAGAGAAGAATGGGAGAAACTCCCCAAATATAGATGTGCCAAGCTTGTAGTGTCATAACCAAGAACACTCAAGGCTGTAGTTGCTGCCAGAGGTGCTTCACCGAAGTACTGAGTAAAGGGTCTGAATACCTACATAAATGTGATATTTCAGTTTTAAAATATATATAAATTACCAAATATTTCAAACTTGTTTTTGCTTTGTCGTTATGGGGTATTGTGTGTAAATTGATGAGGGGGGAAAAAACTATTTAATCAATTTTAGAATAAGGCTAACATAACATTTTTTAAAAAGTCAAGAGGTCTGAATACTTTCTGAAGGCACTGTATGTAGCCTTAGAAATAAGGTTCATGAAATCAATAACTTGCTAACATCAGATAACATTCATATATTAGCCATTTCTGAGACTCACTTAGATAATTAATTTGATGATACAGCAGTAGCAATACAAGGATATATATAATCTACAGAAGAGACAGAAATGCTTATGGGGGAGGTGTTGCTGTGTATATTCAGAGCCATATCCCTGTAATACTTTTGTAATTCAATCTTATATCAAGTGTTATTGAAGTGTTGTAGTTGCAGGTTCATTTGTCACATCTAAAGCCTTTCTTTTGGGGTGTTGATGTAGGCCACCAAGTGCTAACAGTCAGTATCTAAATAATGTGTGAAATGCATGATAGTGTATATGATGTAAACAGAGACATCTACTTTCTTGGGGACCTGAATATTGACTGGATTTCATCAAGCTGTTCGCTCAAGAGGAAGCTTCTCACTGTAACCAGTGCCTGTAATCTGGTTCAGGTTATTCATCAACCTACCAGGGTGTTTACAAACACTACAGGTACAAGATCATCCACATGTATCGATCACATTTTCACTAATACTGTAGAACTTTGTTCTAAAGCTGTATCCATACCCATTGGATGCAGTGATCACAATATGACGGCTATACCCAGGAAAGCTAAAGTTCCAAAAGCTGGGCCTAAAATAGTTGATAAGAGATCATACAAAATATTTTGCTGTGCCTCTTTATGTGGATGAAGTTAAAAATATTTGTTGGTCTGATGTGATTAATAAGTAGCATCCAGATGCTGCACTTGATTAATTTATGAAATTGCTTCTTTCAATTATTGATAAACATGCACCTGTTAAGAAACTGACTGTTAGAACTGTTAAGGCTCCATGGATTGATGAGGAATTGAAAAACTGTATGGTAGAAAGAGATGGAGCAAAAGGAGTTGCTACTAAGTCTGGCTGCACATCTGACTTACTGCAAATTGAGAAATTATGTGACTAAACTCAACAAAAAGAAGAGGAAACTGTATTATGAAGCCAAGATCAATGATATAAAGAATGATGGGAAAAAATGTTGGAGTACAGTAAATTCAATTATGGGCAGAAAGGCTAATTTAACTCCATCTTTCATCGAATCAGATGGCTTATTCATCTCAAAACCATTTGATGTTGCCAATTATTTGAATGATTACTTCATTGGCAAAGTGGGCAAGGAAATGCCAACAACGAACAGTGAGCCATCGTATTTATGCATAAAAAAACTAATAATGAAAGAAAAGCATTGCAAGTTAGATGTTACTTAAGATGTTAGATGTTAAGTTAGATTTTGTAAAGTTAGTGTGGGAGAGCTGGAAAAATTGTTATCGATCAATAATGACAAACCTGGCATTGACAACTTAGATGGAAAGCTACTGAGGATGGTAGATGACTCTATAGCCACTCCTATCTGTCATATCTTTCATCTGAGCCTAGAGAAAAGTCTTTGTCCTCAGGCCTGGAGGGAAGCCAAAGTAATTCCGCTACGCAAGAGTGGTAAAGCGGCCTTTATTGGTTCTAACAGCAGACCTATTGCTGACAGCTTTTAGAAAACTTTTGGAAAAAATTGTGTTTGACCAATTACAGTGCTATTTCTCTGTAAACAAATGTGTTATGGCTTTTCAAACTCAGCCATATTGTGGATTCAGAGCTATCTAGCTAATAGAACTCAAAGGGTTTTCTTGAATGGAAGCTTCTCTAATGTCAAACATGTAAAGTGTGGTGTACTGCAGGGCAGCTCTCTAGGCCCTCTACTCATTTCTATTTTTACCAATGACCTGCCACTGGTATTAAACAAAGCATGTGTGTCCATGTATGCTGGTGATTCAACCATATACACATCAGCAACCACAGCTACTGAAGTCAGTGAAACCCTTAACAAAGAGTTGCAGTCTGTTTTGAAATGGGTGGTAGGGAATAAACTGGTCCTGAACATCTCTAACACTAAGAGCATTGTATTTGTTACAAATCATTCCCTAAGTTCTAGACCTCAGCTGAATCTGGTAATGAATGGTGTGGCTGTTGAACAAGTTGAGGAGACTAAATTACTTGGTGTTACCTCAGATTGTAAACTGTCATGGTCAAAACATATAGATTCAACGGTTGTAACGATGGGGAGAGGTCTGTCCGTAATAAAGAGATGCTCTGCTTTTTTGACACCACACTCCAAAAAGCAAGTCCTGCAGGCTCTAGTTTTGTCTTATCTTGATTATTGTCCAGTCGTGTGGTCGAGTTCTGCAAGGAAATACCTAGTTAAGCTGCAGCTGGCCCAGAACGGTGTGCCACGTCTTGCTCTTCATTGTAAATACGATGCATGCTAGTCTCTCTTGGCTAAGAGTTGAGGAAAGACTGACTGCATCACTTCTTCTTTCTATAAGAAACATTAATGTGAAGAAAATCACATTGTTTGCATAGTAAACGTACACACAGCTCTGACGCACACACTTAGCCCACCAGACATTCTACCAGGGGTCTTTTCACAGTCCCCAAATCTAGAACAAATTCAAGAAAGCATACAGTATTAAATAGAGCCATTATTGCATGGAATTCCGTTCCATCTCATATTGCTCAAATGAACAGCAAATCTGGTTTTAAAAAAAACAGACAAAGCAACACCTCACGGCACAACGCCTCTCCCCTATTTGACCTAAATAGTGTGTGTGTATGTATTGATATTTAGGTTACGTGTGCCTTTACATTTTTTTTTATGTAGTTCTGTCCTTGAGCTGTTCTTGTCAATTAATGTTCTGTATAATGTCATGCTTCATGTTTTGCCTTTTCAGCTTGAATGGAGGATGCTTTATGTACAAGCCGGTCCACGGTAATGAACATCAAACCAAGACAGAGACTCCCTAGGATATATTAAAGGTAGACTCAGCGATATGACGTAGAAAATAAACAGCATAGTGGATTAATTTCCATAACTACTAGTGTTGAAATGTGAGGCTCAACTTCTCCACAGTTTTTTAATTTAACTAGGCAAGTCAGTTAAGAACAAATTCTTATTTACAATGACGGCCTGCACCGGCCAAACCCAGACAACACTGGACCAATTGTGCGCTGCCTTATGGGACTCCCAAGAAGTCGCTTGTGATACAGCCTGGATTCGAACCAGGGTCTAGAGTGACGCCTCTAGCACTAAGATGTAGTGCATTAGATTGCTGCTCCACTTGGAGATACTGTGTGGGACTGAGAGAAAAGTCTTGCATCAAGCTCATCTCAATATCTGCGGTACTCGTAGCATCGTCACTTCGATGAGTCTATCTTTAACTAATTTACCGCCTGGTGATGTCACCAGACAGGCCAAAATTCCATCCCACCAAAACAGGCTGAAATTTCAGGGAGTCTTTTCAAACAACTCTTACACCAAAAGGGCATTCTCACCATTTTACAGTATTATTCCAACCTCAACGTGTATAAATATATATAAAACACAGAATAATGATGTTTTTGACTGCACTGGGCCTTTAAACAAACAAACTGTACTACTCTAGGGCGTTTGCTGTAGTCATGTTTTTGATTCAACTGTATAGTTTAGACATGTGGATGATGTTTTGGATTGTGGCTATATCTAATGGTTGGAGAACACTTTGTTGTTATAATTAACACATTGCAGATATTGCAAACTGCCTTAGCTGCAGTTTGTACACCATACATGTGATCACTATGTTTCCATTACTGAGTGTTACAGGTTAGCTTATGCAAAACGCAGCTATAGATTTTTCAACTAACCTGCTCTTGGTGATACTGTCTTCGTTCTCGATTTGGGTAAAAGGCTATCTCATAAATGTCCGTTTCCAGTTGCAGGAGGTTCTACAAAAACCAAAGAGAACCTAGAATTATTTAATTCATGTTTTGCACTACGCAAAGAGGTTCCTTGTGTAACAGGGTCGGTTATGTTTCCACTTGCCACTGCAGACATATGTATTCGAAGTTTATGTATTCTTATTGGTTGGTTACATTTACATATCAATAAGGTGTTATGTCATTGGTTACGCTTGCAGTTACGGGGAGATTGCGAACATCAATTCTTCCCAGTCTGATAATTCATGTTAGGTCACGTTCTGAAATAGTGAATTCTATTTACATATTTACAATGTGCACGAATTCACTATGGACATGTCCTGATGTGTATATATACACTCAGAGTACAGTTTTAGGTACTGGGTCGGACCCCCCTTTGCCTCCAGAACAGCCTGAATTCTTTGGGGTATTGATTCTACAAGGTGTTGACCAATTGGTATCAAGGGACCTAATGTGTGCCAGAAAACATCCCTCACACCATTACACCCCCGCCACCAGCCTGTACCGTTGACAGCAGGCAGGATGGGGTATTGGTGATCGCATGCCCACTGGAGCCGCTTCTTGTTGTTTTTAGCTGATAGGAGTGGAACCCGGTGTGGTCGTCTGCTGCAATAGCCCGTGTACTGTGTGGTTATTTGCCTGTTTGTGGGCCCGCCTGTTCGCTTGCATGAATCTTGCCATTTTCCTTCGACCTCTCTAATCAACAAGCTGTTTTTTGCCCACAGGACTGCCACTGACTGGATGCCTTTTGTTTGTCACACCATTCTCGGTAAACCCTAGACACTGTCGTGCGTAAAAAGCCAAGGATGCTGGCCGTGCCGGAGACACTGGAACTGGCGCGCCTGGCACCGACAATCATACCACACTCAAAGTCGCTTAGGTCACTCGTTTTGCCAATTCTAACGTTCAATCGAACAGTAACTGAATACCTTGATGCATTTCTGCCTGCTTTATATAGCAAGCCACGGCCACGTGACTTACTGTCTGTAGGAGCGAACCATTTTCGTGAACAACGCCACGGTCACGTGACTCACTGTCTGTAGAAGCAAACCATTTTGGTGAACGGGGTGGTGTACTTAATAAACTGGCCACTGTGTACAGTACTTGTTAGATATCGGGGGCATCCTGGGATGTGCGTTTGTATATTATTGCTGTAAGAGATGAGTTAGGTAGTATGCTCTAATTGTAATGGTCGCATTTGCTAACTGCTAATTCAGAGTTACTTCCATGCTAACAGACGAATCACGAATCTACAGCCATCAACATACTGTTGTCCTGCACAGCTAATGTACTTCCTTGTGTCTATCGTCAGGTACTTATATTTATTGTATTTTGTACTATTTTTGTCGTTATGATGATTTTAATTACAAAATACCCAGTCTGATAATTCATGCAAGCGACATGTAATGCCCTTTAATGGAAACCTAGTTATCACATCACTGGCATACAAACTGTAGCTATACTGCCTATTTCACCTCACCATAGACTACAATGACACACTTCAAAGATAGGGATCATATCAGAATGGTATGGTGTTTGAGGGTGGCCAAGCCATAGCATACAGGGTGTATAGCATCTATAGTCTGTAGCAGCAATCCCTCCAGTGATGTATTTTTATTTTTGTCATAAGCTCTCAGCTGTGCCTGCCTGTCAGGGACCATGTCATCTGAAGCAGGGCAGGCTATAAAACACTCTCCGACACCAGTGAACGGAAATCAATTGCTTTCCATAGGAGAAAAAGGTCAACCCAGGTAAGACTCAATCTGTCATGTATGGGTTTTTAAAGGTTTGCGTTATCATCTAGTTTGGGAATCATTTATTTGACAAAGACTATCTGTCTGTATATTACGCTTCCTCTGATGATTCATCAAGATGTCTATTTCTAGCAATGCTACATGGTCTATGCCACATATGCTTTAAATCGGACTGAACATGTCCACTGCCTCAGCATAAACATGCAATGTAACCCAATGCATGTGTGTACTCAGCTCTATCCTTGTAGCCTGTGGTTTTAGAGTGAATTTTCAGTTGAAAATGTGAGATTTTGTCATAACCTTTACTGAGATGCTGAATACACAATGTGTTAGTAGTTTCCTCTAAATATCTTGCAGTAGCAAAACCTCAATATTACCTGACTTTACAGGACGCAACAGACCCAGAACATTATCATCCGAGAGCCTCGGCAGTAATACAATCCTTTTCCAATATATTTCCATTTCTACATTCAGTAATAATATATTTTGTCCCATGTTGACTTACTACTCTCTCTGTTTACCTCTAGTGTCATATGAACGCATTTTGTCCATCCAAAGTTTGAGTGAGGTTGAGAACCCATGGAAAAGCATTACTCTGAACCGTTGCATAGTGTTAGCCATCATCATTGTGCTTGTGAGCTCAGGCGTGAATGAAGTACATGGTGAGTGTTGAAACATTGTGAAACATTTGTCCATTTCTCATAACCTCAATGCACAGACTAGCTCATGCACTATCTGTTGTGGTTTAGATGCTCTGGATGTATTTCTAGAGGAGAATGATCTTACTCAGATGTTACTTGGAGGCACCGGTCTACAACCAGACGCCATAGCTCAGGTATTGGGGCTCATAGCTTATTTTCTTCACGTGTCCCTCTTATAACTAACACAGTGAATAAGAAATAATTACGTCCTCGGCTTTGGAACCTTATGTAATGATCCTGAGTGTTTCCTGTTCTCTCCCTGCAGCCTGCACCCTCTCTGTGGGACAGCTTGCTGAGTTGGGGATCAGACGATGGAAGAAAAGGAAATCCAAAGAGAAGAGGGGGAATCTTGAGGATCAGAAATAGAGATGTGTCTGACAAAGGGCTGTTAAAGGAATGATAGAGAGATAACATTATGGAGAATGGTAAAGAGGAGGATAGTACAACAAAATAGGAAAAGATCTTCTGAAGGAATAATCAAAGTGTGTTTATTATATTGAAATATAAAGATATTATAGTTAAAATGTTACTACTGTAAAAAAAAGATTTACAGTACATCAATGATCTTAAATGCACCATACAGTCTTATCTGATCATGCATAATCTGTTTGCATAAATGTTCTTCATATTTAAAGGGTATACAGAAATCAATACAAATTAATAAGATCAGCTGGTTCCTATCTCGTATTTGATGATCAATATATTCTTTCAGCCTTCAATATGATCATGTGGTGCATATTGATAATGCACAAATTGTATTTGAAAGATCCAATATGTGCACTGTGCCAATGATTTTTCTATTTACATAGCTGAGTGACAAAATGTGTATTAAATCAGTTAATATTGTGGAGAACTCGATGTGATAATGTATTTACAATAAACCAAATAAATGCACTCGATGACCTAAAACATGCAATTCTACTTGACTTTTATTGAGTAATGGTGCAACAACGCAGGTGCCCTGGCCCTTTAATACCAATCATTGCACCACATGGAGGAGTCAGCGGCATCCACACTCCTTGGCCACCATGTTTGGTTTGTAGCAGATATTGGTTCCATGCTCATCCAACTCCACCACCTTGAGGTCCTCATAGTCCACAGGCACACAGCAGGGTGAGCGCTCCAGGGCCAGGCCACTCTGGACCTGGCTGTTAAGCAGGATAGCATGGTTATTCCCGTTGGTCAGGGGAAAGCTGCAGACTCCCTGGCAGTTGTAGATGGTGGCCTCAGGAGGAGACAGCAGGTATTTCTCCAGGGACACGGTGAGACTGTGCAGCCGACAAAGGTGCTGGTTCCCTGGGTCCTTCTGGCCTGCTCTGGTGGCCCGCTGCCCCCTCTCCACATCCCAGGCTCCCACTACTGTCTGCAGGGCCTTCAGCAGAAGCAGGGCTCGGTACTGCGTCTCACTGGGGCTCCCAACACCTATGTGAATGAAATAAAAAAAGGTTTAAATGACTTAGCAATTAAATGAATGCCCAGACATTTATCATGAATTTACATTGAGGCCTGCTCACCTGCTGGTGCTTCCTCGCCCTCTTTAGGAAGGACACTGAGTTCCTGGAGTCTCCTCAGTCTGTCCATCCCTGCTTTGCCCAACTCCTCCGCCCTCATCTGAACCAGAACCTCCTCCAGCCTCTGCCTGAGCACCTCCAGTAGGGCGGGCTGCAGGGACAGCTCCCCGTGATGCCCCTGGAGCACAGAGCCCTGTGTGGGGAAAGAGAACAGGGTGGGAGCTGAGGAGTTGAGCAACCTGGCAAGGAGCGTCTCACTGGACGACACCCCAAGGGACAGGGGGGGAAGAGAGTCCAGAGAGTACAGAGGGACCGAAGCAGCCCAAGGTTGTGACTGCGTCTGTGGTGGCATGACGTCACTGAGGAACTTCTGCAGCTCACACAGAAACGTGTAGGTCCCAGAGGGAGCAGGGGAGGGACTCAGCTTTTCTGTCACTCTGAGGAAGACAATTACACTCATTTAAGAATCTCTATGGCTTCAACCACTTAGAGAAAAAGAACAGTAATAGGTGCCGCATTTGAAAAAAGACAAAGCTAACTGACCTTTCATCAGTTCCTCTATCCGTTGAGAAAAGCACCAGGGGAATGACACTGACATCACTTCCTGTTCCGTCACCAATCAGGATACCTCGTAGTTCAGACAGCTTTTGTCCTGCCGAAAGGTGAATCATCTTGAGACATGCTGATGGAAGGAAAGCATATTAACTTGAACACGATAAGCTGTACAAGATGTTCTTACCTGTCTCTGGTGTTTTTGTGTCAACATTGAATCTCCATTTCAGTTTACTTTTGCCCTCGGGTTGCTTTCCTGTTAGGATGAGGAACTGTGTTCCTTCTGAAATACATACTGTCTGGGAGAAGTGGGAAAAGGTGGAGTCAGATAATAGCAGAACATCAAAAACTAAAGAAGCAAAGTGTCACCGGCCACATTATCATGATGATGTGGCCAGTGACACTTTGCTTCTTGAAAGCACAATATCTTGAAAACTTGACTGCTGACATACAAAACATTTGGGACTGTATCAACAGTGGACAGATGAAAAAGATAATTTTTGAGTGGAGTTTTCCTTTAATGGTCTACAAACATCATGGTAAGACAAGACTTGTAAAATGTGAGAGACAAGTAAGAAGTTCAGGAATGTTGTTCTTGAGCAGGTAATGAATTCAAACCTGTTTGTAAGGCTGCAGAGAGTGACTGGTGAAAGTGACGGCACCGAGCGCTCCTGTTCTGGGGTTTCTAAAAGCAAGGAGCAGTATGGGCTTGATATTGGAGTGGGGGGGCCGGGGGAGATGGAGGGTCAACACAAGACCCCCTCCCTCCACTTCACTCTCCATGAGCTCTGATAGACAAGACATAACATCCCATTTCAGTACATTCAGAATCAGATCCATATCTGTGTCATACCTTTAAAGCTGAAATCTGGAAAGAGACAAAACTGTACCTTTGGTTGGGTGCCAAACATGTAGCCCATGTTTCTCTTTCTTGGCTTCTTCAGCTAGTGTGGATAAGGCAGGTATTGGAGCACCATCAGAGTGTGAGCAAGCGCCAAATCGAGTCAAAACCTCCTTTTTCAGGTTGCTTTCCTGGCCCCAACCTTCACGAAGTGCTGAAAGCATATCCTCAATAACCTCTACATGAGACGGTATCCTACCGAAACATGGAGTGTCCCCAGGTAGGTGAGGAGCGCTGGGATGGGAGTTTATGGTCTCCTTCACTGTTAAGGCATTCTCTCCCAAACCTTTTCCAACCTCCATTGAACTTTTGTCTCCTTGGATGAAAGAACAGACTAAATGTAGTCACGGAAGGCTGCATTCCCATAACAATATTTGGAAAATGTATAATTTGATGGCCAAAAGAAGATGACCTTATTCAGAGATGATATTGCATCATTCACAATTTGATAAATTAAGTTACAGAAAATTCTAATAAGCTGTTAGTTAATACAATTAACAAATAGAGCAAAGTAAAAACTGTGCATTACAATGCATACAATATTTTCTTGCAAATGCTAATGAATCCATGTTTGGTCACAGCTATGGCCAGGTCCCAGGCATACAGATTCATATCAATGCAACAAGTTACAAACAGCAGTACGGACAGTGTAATTGGGATGGTGAAGTGCGACTGACCTGGCCCTGTTCCTGGGTGGTCTGGCGTGGGGTCCTCCTGACACCGGCCTAGCAGGCTGTCACTCAGTCCGCCTTGGTGTGGCAGAGTGACCATTGTGCTGGGCAGCAGCAGTATCAAGCCGAATATGCACCATAGGCTCATGGTAACCCTGTCTGTCCAGTCACGTCTGGATCGAACACTTGTTTTGGGTCAGGTCAGCGAGGGAGATCGGTTTTATGTAGTACACCGCCCCTCTTTCAGCTAAGGGGGACAGGCTGCCAAATACGCAGCTAATACTATGTGATGTGTCCTTGAGAAACTATCCTATGTTGTAAGACGTGGAGGGACAGTGAATGCTGCGAATACTACGGTGGGTTGAGATAAGGCTAGGGAAAGGAAGCACAAGACAGACAATGGAGTGTTTTGTGTGTGGCAGACAGACACCTGCCCTCTCTGTGGGTGAGAAAAGACTGGAGATTGAAGCACCTCAAAAAAGGAAGGGAGGATGTTTGAATGAGATAGAAAAACCATGCGTGTAATGACATTTCTATAAAGGCCTTTCATAGGTAACATCTGGTCTATTACAGCATATCAACACAATCTTATTGCTTCTGTGTCCTGCCATTTCTTACATACAGTTCTTCTTCAGGGATGATCAACTAGATTCAGACTTTTTTTTTCTTGAGCGGATGGTCAAGGGGCCAGAATATACACAAATTACAAATCATTTGTAGACTGCAAATTGAACGCAAGAAGCCCAAACAGGTATATTTGACTAAAACATGATAATTTCACACCTTGCGTAGGAATACTTTACAGATTTCTAAAATAATAAATACAAGAAAATGCTTAGGAAACTTGGGGGGCCAAATTCGGCCCACCAGATGTCATTTCCCCCCCAATACACAAACAGATATTGGAACGTTCCTCATAAAAGTAGCCATTTGTGATGCAATTCTAAGGATGCGATTGCAAATTGACGATTGATTACAGACACGTTGGCTTTAAAAAGTTCTCTCAGCAGTTATTGGACTAAGTACAGTGGATGGAATATGGATGTGCTGCATGCCAGACAGACACAGAAGAAGTGTTGGCTAAATAAGAGCTCTTGACAGATTAAAGGATCTATGGACAGACTATGAGATGCTGCTGTTGAGACTTCTCGGGTTGAAAAGTGCCTCACGGCCTTGGTTTCATGGAGAAATCCAACAGCTGCAGCTTTGTTTTGCACACGATCAAGGTCGTTCAGTTCAGTCTGTCCTGCTTGGTGGACAACAGCGCCAAGTGATAAAGTCAAGGATTCACAAATCATCCACTAAAAATTACAAGAATTTATCATTTCTAATGGCTTGAAAACATGCACCTAACATTGCAGAACACTATTTCAGATAGTATTCATAAAGATGACATTGAATGTTGAATTATTCCCCAATAGTGGACATTTTGGAGTTAAATGTGTATTCCCCACTAAAGACAGAACTGAAGAACAATTCTCAAAACACTACTGTCCATCTTTGGTCAAAACCATGATAAGCTGAGCTTTAGTACAGAATGTACCAGAACTAGAAAAATGACACTCATCCCACCCCTACATAGTCTGAATCCTTCACTGAAAACAAACTAAAATATCATGCACCATATACAAATCCTACAATTTTTGGAATAAAAAGTATAAATAAAATCACCTTTTCAACATGCAAAATATCACCAATAAGCAGAGATGCAAATGAAATACTTTATAAGAAACCATTTTATTAATAATTATCATAAAAAGGCAAAAAAACTAAAACAAATTTCAATTTGTCATTAAACATCTAAGATAATAGCACCAACACCAAACAACAGGAGTTCCCATGACAGGCCAAGGCGTTTGGAAAGTAGGTTTGCTGTTACTGCACCTCAAACCTGCCCTTAGTTTTACTGATCCACATACGGAGTTAAAATTCAGTTCAACTACACAGCGTTCTCCCTATGTAGGGATCACAACACTTTAAAAAAAGGACACTTCCTTTTCAGAGAGAGGGATTTGAGACGAGGCATTTGTGAGTGTAAGAAGAGGATTTTCCACGACATTGTCAGACCAGTCGAACACAAAGCTGCAATCTTTTGCTGGAGTGGCTGGATGTGTGCGACAGTGAGAAATTGAGGAGACAAACGTACATTTGAGGAAGTTTGTCAACTCCAAGCACCAATATGAATTTTCAAGTTACATCAAAATATAAGAGAGGTCCCTGGTCCTGAGTTAGGGAAAGAAATAATGAGGTCACAGTTTATAGATAAGTGTGACGTATACAGTAGTGTTATATCATTTCAAGATATCTGCTAAGTTCCTGAGTGAGTCCTTTGGCAGGATTCAGTCTTGTTATGTGAAACAGTCTTAACTGTAAAGTTAATAGAGCAGTACACTGCACTACGGTATTAAATATGTATCCAAATTGGCCAGAGATCATGTGTACTTCTTCAGGGTACATATTTAAAATGGGGTCCGTTGAACTGTTCAAACCTGAAGTAACAATATTCACTCTCCCACACACATTGCCACTCCAGCCAACTAGGAAGTATATTTTCAGATGGGACATGAATAATAAGTCAACAAGCGAGCGTGTGTTGAAGTTTATTAAACCTTTTCCCTCCGCTGGCACAACAGGAGAGGAAGTGTATTAACCAATAGCTGCATTTTCCTTGATTTAAGTGTAGGAGAGCACCGTACTGTCTGTCTAAGAGTATTCCAATTTGATCTGAATCTTATGTCATTATAAAAGCATCATTGATACCAACTGCAATTATATCAAACAATAAAAAAAAAACCCAATGAAAACATCAACAATAACAGTAATTACAAAAGACCTGTCAGTGCTGATAACAGGGGACTGATTAGCTTCTCTGGTCATGACCGACATGAGCAAATCATTGTCCTCATTCCTGATTGCAAAGCACTGTTGTCTACTGGACAACATTGTGACTATAAAGCTGTGATGTCTTATTACTCCTCAAGGACACAGATGAAACAAACAAAACAATGAAGATAAATTAATATCCTGCTTCACGTCCTCAATTAGTAAGGACTGACAAACGACAATCAGATCAAAATGGAGCCTGGTTGTTGCACACCCACATAACACATACTAGTTATTCTACTACCAGTTATATTGGAACAATTAACTTGTAATTACAACAGATGCATTATGCTCATACTATGGGAAGGAGGCGGCTTTAAGACATATCCCAGGACAGGCAGAAGTGAAAGATGAGATTTGGCTTTTGGATGCACCCAGAACGTTATCTGAAATCAGTATGTACGGTTGAAACAGCACCTTGTCTTTTCTACTTTAAAATATTATTTTTTACAATGACTGAAAGGCATGTTGTTTCACAGAGTAGAAGTTTCTCTTTAAAAAGCATGAAGTAAATCGGATTACAATCCAGAACAAATCAAGACAGTCTAGTTGCAGCACAAATCTCTCCCTCTGTATGTGTTAACCACATAATAGTACAAGCATAGAGTTTCTCTGTGTATATCAGAGGAGATGGTGCCACGTGACGGTGCCACGTGACTGGCATGCCCTCATTGACACTGAACAGTCATGGTGTTTCACTCACTCTATTAAGGCCCTGGCTTAACAACTCTGCACTGCTGTTTCCCTTGGGTCCAAGCCCAACCTGTTTGACAGGCTGTAGATGTGGGTCACACGTCAGCACCAAAAGAACATGTTTTACAAATATAATACCCCAAATCAATGTAGGCATTTCTTATTCACCTACACACCATTCTTAACACAAACGTATCTGTACAAAACACAGCGTCACATGCATTTACAAATAGTCCTGAACAATTTGCAAGTTTCTGAAAGCAAAAGGGTGTTTCGCAGTATGCCAAAAATACTGTGAAAAATCACATCTAATGAGAGCGTTACCTGTTTCCATAACTCTGAGTCAGCCGTAGGTTGAAGATAGCTTTATCAAATCGTGCAGTGTCTACAGTTGTACACTAGGCTTAAAACAATTCAATTGGATAATTACATTTTAAATACGAGAAAGAATGCCAGAAAATAGCATTTAAAATGTCCCTGTGAACAAGCACCAAGTATTGATAGTTATTGATGTTCTTAATATTGTATAAATAATATTAGGCACAGTCCAGGGTTATACAGATTGTAGCACCATTGTTTTCAGACTGTGAGTCAAGTACACACTTAAACCTATTGCATTCTACACTGTTACACATGTTTCAGGAGAACAAAAACAAAACTTTACAAAATAGAGAAACTTGACAGCATAAATATAATAATCTAAATTATACACAATTATACAGTCAGAGAATGTCTCTTATTCACAGTACAATATCGTTTACAAAAATGAAATAGAAAATCCAATCAAAAGCTGTGAAAATGGCCCAGTAGTTTTTGTTATTCATGCATTTCCCAGTGTGTGAGCGATGTTTGTATATCAGTGTGTGCAGGTTGAAGTGGCTGCAGAAAGCGCCACTACAGTGTTAGTGGACAAAAGGTGACACGTACAGACAGCATTTCTACCCAACCCTGTGAACTCAGTGAGATAGGATTCCAGAGACTTGCCTGAATACAACACAGACAACATTTGAGTCCCAAAATTACACCTGCCTTTTCATCATATCAGTGTTTCGGCAGGGATATAAAAACATAACAAAGAAGCTTAGATTAAGAGTAGTTGAGATTCCTACTTGTGAAGAATGCACATTGCGTTGCGGATCCCTACGCCCTAGCACTCCAGCTGGCTCTGTAAGTAGTGATTAGAAACGGACTGTCTCAGTAACTGAATCCTGTTTCCGCTTTATATCCTCCATTCCTTCTGCTGTTCACATCATACATGTGTTGACGCACAGCTCAGCCGGCAGCACTTAAGTGAACGAGAACCTCGGGGCCTACTATTTCATTTCCAGACACGGACGTTATTCACATAAATGATCCTTTGACTTGACACGGACCATAATCACACCAATATAACTAAGAACTTTTTACTCTGGGCTGACAGCTGACTATAGTGCTGTCCCTGCACCAGGGACATTGTCACAGGGTACACAGATATGCTGCCCAGTGCATTTGAACCAACAGCTAAAAAGCTGTTGTGTTCAAATCATATTTCATCCACTGAACAAATGATCAGGGTTCAAGGTTAGGTAGCAGGGTGCTAGAGATGCAGTGAGGCACAGCTGCATGGTCCCTAGTCCTGATCAGAGCTGGGTTAGACTGGTCTAGCGTGGAGGGTGAGGTCTAACATAGCACCCGGTGGTCAGATAATGACAGAACAAAGAGGAGAGCGCTGTCTACTAGGATGACAGACCCACACGAATCTCCCACTGTACACACTGTCTGCCTTTACTAATATAACGGCATCAGTGATATGTAAAACTACACTGCTGACTGACTTCTTCTGTAGTCAAATGTGTGAACTGAGTCTTTAACAAATAACTATGTATATTTAGTAAGTCTTATTAGCACCGCGTTACATGGTGACAGTGATGTACCTTTACAAGTTACTGCCATGGAAACAGTGCGTTTCATGTGTCACTATAATGTTAAGAGTAGGCAGCATACCAACTCATTAAGGATGGGATGTACACAACCCAGTGATTACTATCAGCCTCAACCCACAACACAAACACCCCCGTGACCGCTCAACTCTGCTCAGGACGCCATGCTGCGAGTGTGTGTCAGCGTGAGTTGCCGAAGCAGTGTGTGTATGTGTGCTCAGCTCTGTGTGTGTGTGTGTGTGTGTGTGTGTGTGTGTGTGTGTGTGTGTGTGTGTGTGAGTCCCAGTACAGTGGCGGTTTAGCAGGTTTAGGAGCACCAGTGAGATAGTAAAGTACATTGGTCAACACCTGTCCATTTGCATAGGTTACGTTGGGTTGAGGTAGATATTCTTCAGTTACCTGCCAGGCAGAGGAAAGATCCAGGGTCAAAACCAAATGCTGCCAATTAGCATATATAAAAGCAGGACAGGAGACTGCTACTGAAGAGTGGATTTGTCAGAGTTAAAAAGCACCAAAAACAAATGTTTAGATTTGAACAGGTTTTGTTATGATTTATTCACAAACCTACAATAATAATAAATACCATTTAGCAGATGCTTTTATATCCAAAGCCAATTTTCTCCGAAGCTACTTTTAGCCAAAGCGTCATGCATCATACATTTTTGGTATGGGTGGCCCCAGCGGGAAAGAGGAGTATAACTTACCTTGTTAGAACTGAATAGCAGCTTTGGAAGCACTGGAAAACCAGGTTGTCTGTGTGTCTCTCCCTCTTATCCCTCTGATTGACCCACACCCCCCCCTACCACATCCCCCACCCACCCGCCCCTCACCCTATGCCCTATCTAGGCCGGGAGCCAGGGTGCTGAGAGGACGACGTGTAGGACGCAGGCAAGCCCAGAGTCCTCCACATGCTGACCCCACCTGAGCTACTGGCCTGGGTTGGAGGGGGCAGGTGAGGGGGGTAGTGCACTGTGAAGCTACGAGAGGAAGGTGAAGAAGAGGGGGAGACAGAAGCAGAGGAGGAGGAGACCGAGAGAGAGGACTGTGCTCTCTGTTGCTGGAGGGAAGAGGGGAAGGCCTCAGAGCGAGACGAGGGACTGGGGTCAGAGGACGAGACTGAGGAGGAGGAGACGTTGAGATATGGTGGTGGAGGGGGCAGGGAGAGCGTGGGGGGTGGAGGGGTGTGCAGCACTGTCTGGGTGCGGCTGTGCTGGGAATGGGAAAGGGGCAGGGGGAGGGAGGAGGATACAGAGGGGGCAGGGTGTTGGTGCTGCTGGGAGGAGGACAGACTGAGCAGAGAGCCGAGGCCTCCTGAGACTGGCAGCGCAGCCCCGAACTGATGGGAGGACACTGAGGGCACCACGTGGTGAAACATGCCTGTGGATTAAACAGCGAGAGACGGAGAGATGGGGGAGGACACAGAGAGAGAGAGAGAGAGAGAGAGAGACACTCAGCCAGGATTTGCATAGCGCCAAGCGAGTCTTACAGACAGGCACACAGAAAGCAGACAGAGACATGTCACTATAAAAGGGTCGACTGAATCAGCTGTTATAGACCAAAGGCCATTCCTCTGAAATTAACTAAATGTTTTGTGCAAATAAAACAAGTCTAATCATAGTGAAATGTCTCTGAATTACACACACATGACCAGCAGCATTAACACCAACACCCAAAGAAAATGCTGATCAAGTTCCTTTAATTAATTACTAATCACAGTAATTTGTAAATACTTCAGAGTATTACAGTATAGCTAACCAACACAGACAATTGTAGGCTATATCACAGTATACAGATTGAAGGGCATTATCCATGCCCGTGGCCATGATTGCATTGACCAAGTATATCATTCTTAAGATCTGCTCTCTTCAAAATGTTAGGCATTTTCCAAGGGTGTCCAACTCAGCATCTGTACAGCCAGTCCATGGCAAAGCAAAGCAGCAAGGGCATTCAGACAGGCAGCAGGACCGGGCTCCCACTTACCTGTGTCCATCAGTAGGCCTCTCCGATTGACTTCCTCTGTACCACTGTCTAACACACCCAATCTGAGGACTCTGATCTCACTCTACCCCAAACCATACCCAATGGTGCTGCTGAATGGAAGGAGACTGGTTAGAGTGGGTGTGTCAGTGGGCCTCACCTGCCAGCCCAGCGCTGGAGAAGCTCCCCAGGGAAGAGTGTCCGTTGACCAGGCGCGGGGCCCCGCTCACCGAGGTTCCGGGCGTCTGGGCTCCGAACAGGGACTGGAGGACAGAGGCGCCCCCAAGGGGGAACTGGGCCCCCAGGTACTGTCCCACAGAGGCCCCTGAGGCTGAAGATACAGGGCTGCCCCCCACCTTGCCGCTCAGGATACCCCCACTGACGGCTGCAGAGATGAAGAGGTTCTGGCTGTTGCCCATGCTGCTGGATGTCTTCAGCTCCCACTCACCCCGGGGCTTCTGTTTGGGCATGGCCTGCCTCTCAGAGCTGCTTCCTCCCTGGGCCCCTGGCCCCGGTCGGCCCCCAGACTCCTGGCTAAGGAAGGGATTAAGGGGGATGTCCTGAAACCCTGAGGGCTCACCCCCGGCCCCCTCGCCCCCCCTCCTCTGCTGCTGCGGTTTGTGATCAGAGTCTGAGTCCGTACCCGTGCCCCGCGGCTCTCTCCCTGTGCCAAAGGGGGAGCCCCCCTGCCTCACCTCGGACAGGGGCTGCTTGAGGTCAGAGATGGGGGAGAAGGTGGATTTCCACTTGCTGTTGGATGAGGAGGAAGATGAAGAGGAGACCTCACTTCCTGTGCTGTTACTGCTGCTGCCTCCTGACTTCCTTCCTGTTAAAAGAACAAAAGAAAAAGCACAGTAGATTGCTGACAGTGATATCATGTTAATTATGCAGGCTTCAGCAGTCACATTTTTGGACGTTCCTTACCGCGCTCCCTGTCCCCTGATCTGCCTGGTCCATCTCGGCTCTCCAAGGAAATAGTGGCAATCTTCCTTTCAATTCTAAAACAAGACAAATTCAAGAAAATTCTACTTCAAAAAGTACTCTTCTGTAGAAATGAGTCAGCAACCACGTTTTGTTTTGATTCACCGTTTACTATACCTTGAGCTGGAGCTGTCAGCGGGGTAGCCAGAGTCGTCATCAGAGCTGGGTGCGGAGGAGTAGCATCCTGAGCCATTCATCTCCAGAGGGCGTTCTCGCTTCAATACGGGGGGCTGGTCCATGTCTGGACCACAGGGACTACATCCAGACTGCTCCGGGGAAGAGATGGCAGCGATCTCCAGAGGCTGGTTAATGTTGTTCACCTGACACAACAAACACAGAAAACAGGGTTAGCCCTAACCCAGGGTTTCCCAAACTCGGTCCTCGGGACCCCAAGTGGGGCACGTTTTGGTTTTTGCCCTAACACTACACAGCTGATTCAAATAATCAACTAATCATCAATCTTTGATCATTTGAATCAGCTGTGTGTTAGGGCAAAAAACAAAATGTGCACCCATTGAAGTCCCAAGGACCGAGTTTGGGAAACCCTGCCATAACCCTACAATATGTAACTTTTTGGTCGACCTGACAAAATTCACAAAGAAATATGAGTTATAGATCTGTCATTCTCAAAGAAAGCAAGTCTAAGAAGTGGTAGATCTATTCTATGTGCGCTACTTCTATGCTTCTGTTTTTAAGTTTCGTTTTTGCATTTTACTTTCGGTTTTGTACACCAGCTTTAAAAAGCTGAAAAAAACATTTTTGGTTATGGAAAAGATATTTCACAGTGGTTTAGATGGTACAATGATTGTCTACTCTATACTTCCTTGTTTTGTCACAAACTGAAATTAGGCGAACTATTAGAATTTTAGAAACCAGGAATTGGTGGAGAGATTTCTACATTGTGCATCTTTAGCCTACAGTTAAAATATCATTTTTTACATTTTACATTTTAGTCATTTAGCAGACGCTCTTATCCAGAGCGACTTACAGTAGTGAATGCATACATTTCATACAATTTCATACATTTTTTTTTCTGTGCTGGCCCCCCGTGGGAATCGAACCCACAACCCTGGTGTTGCAAACACCATGCTCTACCAACTGAGCTACAGGGAAGGCCATATGTATTCAGTAGGGCCTAGTTATTAAGGAATCAAACATACAACTCTTGTAGCAAGTACTGCGCTGCAACCAACTTTGCCATTGAAGCCGTGTACCACGTTTTAAAGAACAGAGAAGCAACCTGAACATAGCTTGACTCACCATGGAGTTGATGTTGAGTGGGGATCCTGATGGGTGATTGGTGGAGCTGAGCCCAGAAAAGGACTTCCTCTTTGGGGAGCCACTGGCAGGTTGAGCCCCCGTTGAGCTGCGCTTCCTCCTCCCACGCTTGCGTTCCTCCTGAGACCCATGGCCGTGAGAGTTTGTGTGCTGGGAGCCCGGCGAGTGGTGGTGGTTGTTATGGTTACTGTGGCTACCTAGGTGATGCTGGCTCTGTCTGGCCGAGCCGAGGCGGAGGCGAGACGCGGCGCCCCCAGAGGAGGAGGAAGACGACGAAGAGGAAGAAGAGAAGAACATGCGGCGTCTGGACTCGATGTCCTGGGGCTCCGAGTCAGACTCGCCCTGGCGCTCGGCCCCGTCCTCAGGAAGGATTCTGGGGGTGCCGTCAGCATACTGGAGGACCCCTCCGGTGCTGAGGGGGGGGCTGTGGCCTTGTGTTGGTCCCATTGGAGGGGCACCGTGAGGGGGAGGGGAGGGGGCAGACCCGTCCTGGTCCTCAGAGTGAGAGCCTCCGTTCATCAGCCCTAAGCTAGAGGAGTACCCTGAAGAAGGACAGAGGGGGTTGGACAC
Source organism: Salmo trutta (assembly GCF_901001165.1). Lineage (NCBI taxonomy): Eukaryota > Metazoa > Chordata > Actinopteri > Salmoniformes > Salmonidae > Salmo > Salmo trutta. The sequence continues at coordinate 17,875,311 of NC_042978.1, forward strand.
TGGTCAGTCATGACATGTCTCAACACATGCAGGATTCAATGGATGAGATCAATACGGTAAACAAGGTAATAGAGTGTATTTGGGACTGCTTACCGTTGGTCTGGCCTGTCTGGAACACAGGACTCGGTGTGCTCCTCTACAAAAACAAACACGGAGCGCTTGAATCAACACAGTGGTGACCTTACTACCCAGTGGGAAATCTACCTGTAGCCCTGCCATTCTCGAAGCCAGTGGTTCCCAAAGTCAGTCGGCCTTTCAACTTACTCTGGAAAGTTGTAATCGTAGAATGCACAAGGTGCAACTTCAAAATTGGATAGTGAATCAACAGTTTTCCTCGTGTCATGTCAGTCATTGCAGACCTTCGTGAGCTACAGTATTTATAACTTGTCAGAAATATCCAGATCAACTGTCCAGAGTGAAAAAGTTTGGGAACCACTGCTCTAAGCCAGAGTTATAGGAGCCATATGTACCCACCAGTCTCTCTGCTCGGCTGGGCAGCACCACACTGGCCAGGGGGATGCTAACGGGGAGTTTGCTGGGGTGCACTGTGCTGAGGGGGATACTGATGGGCAGGCTGGTGATGGCGTCACCCTGACCCCCTGCTGGACTCTTCTCCTTACCCCCCTGGACATCACACATACACAGACACACACGGGAGGACCAGTCAGTCAGACTGAGTACATACTGTGTGTGAGTCAACAGGGTAGGCAGTGTGTCAGTGTGTGGACAGAGAGGACAGATAGTTACCCTCTCAGCACTCCTGGGTGTGTTGTTCTGCTGACTGTCTGATGAGTTGGGAGACAGGCAGCTCAGTTTAGCGTCTAGTGGAGAGGTGATGGCAACCATATCCCCCCTGCAGGAGTAGAAAAATAGTCAGGAAAACTGTCCTCAACAAACATGGAACACATCTCCATGTTTTCAGGACAATCTACTATGTTGATAACTAACCTGAGACTAGAGTCCTGCATCGGGTCGGATACCCACGGTTCCTCGCGGTTGATCCGCAAAAAAAAATAAAAATCAGCTGGCGGGTGGAATGAAAACATTCTTTCAACCAGCGGGTCGGCTCGCGGTTCAGAACAATTATACTGCGTTTAACGTTTTAAATCAAGATATTTTTTTGGAGCTTATTCTGTTAAATTATGTCTTGTGAATTCAATTAGGCTATGTGAGTGGTGAGGCAGACATAGCCTAGGCTACCAGCCACGCAGCGAGAAAGTGGAGCAGGAACTGTCCATTTCTTGTGAGGTGCTGAAACGTTCCTAATTTGTCCACGTGCAGAGCTTATGTTCTTTTTTGCCACACAACGATACATTGGCAAGTTTATTTTCCCGGACTCCTAGCTCACAGGAAAATGGTTAACATAACAGGAGAAATAAAAAGAAAGGTTATGATGAATACACCATTGTGGAAACAGGTGCTGCACGAGTGAAATCCTCGGTTTTGGAGTCATTGTGGACAAGGAGGACAACAACCCAGTAGATGGATGCACAGCCTGTAAAAGTGCAAGCAGGTGTTTGTTAACAATAATTCAGTTAATTGTCAGTTAATTATTACATTAATTCAGGCTTCGTGCATTTAGACCATACGCAGGACATTTTACACCTGTGCGGCTGGTAAAGGTTTGAGTAGCCAATAGCCTACTAAATACATGTAGCCTATTTGATTCTGGGAAATGTTCATTTAAGTTTCAATTCAACTACTTGATTATGGAAACAATATTGAACGTAAAGGTATTGTTTTGTTGTGTCGGCTATAGACTTACATTAGATAAGGAATAAGGAGGTTACTTAGAAAGCTCTTTTTCAAAGTGATTTGAGTTGTCAACGTGCCGCATCGCATTGTGCATGGTTTCCTTTTATAAACATTTTAATAGACATAAATAGACCCAAATTAATTAATGCAGGGAATGGTAATAGTCTACAACTCTGTTAGTTGTAGATGCTATTTTGGCGGGTCACGGATTGCTTCTCGGAACAATTCTACGCGGATGGGTCAGTTTGCGGAGAAAAATCTGTCCTGATGTCGGATATCGGGTGAGGCTCCGAATTGATGTGGCCAGCGCGGGGCGGGTGCGGCTCCAAAAAACGGACCCGTGCAGGACTCTACCTGAGACCAGTGAAGCCCAAGCCTCTGAAGTGTGCAGTACTAGAGTCCTGGTTCAGGTGTCTGCGCAGGGCGATCTTGGCTGGGGAGAAGCGGGTGTAGTCAGGGAGGGGGTGACCCAGCTGCCTGTGCCGGGCGTCCGGGGTGGGGGGCACGATCTCGTGGTCAGGCGAGATGGGCAGGTAGCGGGAGAGGAGCTCTCCCTTGGTGCCCCTCCTGTCGAAGCAGGGCGAGGCGGTGCCGTTGATGGACAGCTCGGTGCTGAGGCCGGCCACGACCAGGCTCAGTTTGGGGGTGTCGTGGTCCAGGGTAGGGCGAGGGAGGCCCTTGCGGTAGGAGGAACCCTCACAGGGACTGTAGGACTTGAGCTGGAGCAGCTCCTGTTGCCTCTGACTCTTCTCCAGCTCCACGATGCTGATCTGAGAACCAACACAAGGGGGAGCCGTTACACCAAGGTAAGAAATAGGAACATCACTTTGCTAACAAAAACTATGCTCCACAACAGTAGATGACCGATTCCTCCACTATTCCTAAGTTTGTCGGTAGAGACAGGTGGAAGAGAGAAAGGGGCACAGAGGTGTGTACCTGTAGCTCGAGACAGTGCCGCTGTTTTTCGGAGATCTGTCTGCGTAGGGCCTGCTTCTCCTTCAGCAGGCTCTCAAGACACAGAGAGCTCCAGTCCAGCTTTAGCTCTTCACACCGAGACTTCAACTGAAACAGACCGTTATAGTTAGTGAGCTACAAGTCTCTGGCTATATGTCTGACAGAATGCCCAACACGCAGATCAACCCCAACGTGAAAAGGGCCAGAGAGATGGCACCCAGGAGTAGCGAGGTTGTCTCACCAGGAGCAGGCTGTGGTCCCTCAGCTCGATCATGTCTCTCTCCAGCTGCTTGGTCTGCTCCTTCAGCTGATGGTTGTGGGCTGAGATCTCCTTCTGGGCCTGCAGCAGGTCCTCCACAGTTAGGGCCTTCACTCCCAGCTGAGGGGAACACAGAGACAGGGTAAGACATTTGGCGATCGAGTACTCTCCTAACATTGGCTTCTCATTACCAGCTGGTTTCATTAGACATTCACCAGGTTATCTGCCTACCTCATCCAGTTTGGTGTGGAAGAGGCCTTTGATCTTCTCTTTGTGGGTCTGACACACAGTCTGCAGCTGCTCCGCCTGCCCAGAGAGCTCTCTGTGTTTTAGCTGCAGAGGTGGAGGAGCGATGGAGGAAGAGGGAAGGAGGAACACAAGAGAAAAGGGAAAGGTTTAGAGGTTGAGACTAAATCAGAGGCAACATTCCCAGGGGGTTAGTCTCCTTCAACATGAGTGATAAAGGGAGGGTTGAGAGTTGAAGTATGAGTCTGAGGGAGTGAATCTGAATGCAGTAATTTATGATATCATCTATTACTCTTTAACGAGGTGGCGATACTGTTGTCACATGGATTATTCGCATTTACAAGATGGATTGAGTGATTTGGACATTCTATTTACCTTCTCCTGCTCCAGGACTTGCTGCAGGTGATTGCGGTACTGAGGTGTCTTCATGTAGGTCATGAACTGGAGGTACTGGACTTTAATGTTGTCTGTGGGGGGAGAGACACAGAGAAGACTGGCCTTCAGCTCTGCTGGCTGTGACTAATAGACAGGTCTGTGTGATAAGGAAGGGTGGGGTCAGGGTAGCGGGGCTCACCTAGAAGCTGTTGTAGGCCAGGAGGACTGGGGCCCAGCAGCAGTTGCCCAGACGCATAGTGCTGAACTTTGGGAGGTAGCTGGTAGAAGGGACTTTGAGGTGACCTGTATGCATCTGTAGAAACAACAAGGAAAGTCAACTAAACAAACATGGACCAAAATGAAGAGTTTAAGGCTAAATAAACACAAATGCACAAGGGTATATGGACTCAGCCCTGGGTAGGAGTGTGTGTGTGTGTGTGTGAGAGTGAGCAGGTGGCTCACCCTGGGGGGGTGCTGCAGAGATGGTCTTGGCATGCAGCAGCTCCAGGGCACTCTGGCTCTTCTTGCTCTTGCGCTCGGCTGCGGTCACGGCAGCCTTCTTGGGACGCCCGCGCTTCCGGGCGCTCAGCTTGCGGCCTTTGCTGAGGAGTTTGGCGCGGCGGGGTTTGGGTGACGCCTTCACGACTGCCAATAGCCCCGGTTGCTCATCCTCCCCGCAGGAATCCTGAGACACACACAGGGAGAGGCCAGCGTGAAAACAAACCAAAGATAGAGTGGTGATCTCATCGGGAGAAGAACTGAGCATTGAGACGTGAAAGACGATAAAGGGACTTACCTTGTGCTCCTTTGCCTTGGTTGGGGTGGTGTTTTTACTGTCTTTACTATTCTTTTCTTGTCGACGCCTAGCTGCTTCTTGCTCCTCCTAAAAACACATAGGAACATCTTAGTGTTGTTTACCATGTGAATAGTTCAGGAGGGCATATAAACTGGGTGCAACTGCAAAGACAAACCAGAAGTGACTAAGATTACACATACTCTGTGGGCAACATAAAATACAGTGACCAAAGGAACAAAATGGAGCTTACCCTGAGTTTAGGATTTTTGAGACTATGAAAATAGTTTTCAAGCTGAAAAAGAAAAGAAAGTATCAAGTACTGCACACGGACAGAGGCATAGACAGCAGAGGTCACACTCTCCCCTCTCTCTCTTTAGCGCAGTCACCTTGTGTGACACTATCCATAAGCCCTCCAACACGTGCATGTGAGTGTGGGGATACAGAAACAATGCAGCGATGACCTCACCGTTTCCACTGCCTCAAGTGAATGGATACATTCAAAACAGACAGTTGTTTCACTTGCGCATTCAAGCACTTAGAACCGTCTCAGTGCTTGAATGAGCAAGTGAAACAACCGGCTAAGTTTTTAAGCAGACTGTTACGAACCGGTATAGACAAGTATCAAAACGAAACATTTTCAAACAGAGAGAATATTCTAGGTTATAGTGGCAAAATATGCCCCCCACAACAGACAGGCAGAAAATGTTAGATTTTCTGCTTGCAGTTAGGCTAACTGTTTGCAAAAAAAGTACTAAGTCTTGTTTTCAGTGTTTCTAAACAAGTCGAAAACACTCATGGTACAACATGTAGTAGGAATGCTGGTTGCTCCATCACCTGTCGCTGTACCACATCTCCTCTGTCCACTGCAGGGCTATACCAGCAGTTGCAGTTGTTTCCTGCAGGGATATGGCCGACTAAACATGTTCTGAGTACTGCTACCGTACGCATTGTCAGAAAATATCACATGGGTTTGTTATTTACCATGGTATTTGATACACATACAGAATAAGGACAGATGAACTGATGGAGACCTTTGAAGCGTGGGCCATTCATTCAGTTCAAGGTTACCCTTCTTTAAATGGAGCAACTGCCATTGCAACATTGTGTGTGGGACAGAGAAGATGTTTTGTGAGTATAAAAGGGGAGAGCAGGACTCACTATGGTGCGGTCTATTGTATGCAGGTAGTAGGAAACTGGCTTCCCTGTCCAGGACACTGAACCCCTCAACGGAGACAGCTCAACGACTCTCATTATTGTGCCAATGTCTATAGGGAGAAACAAAGGAAAATCAACAAAATGTTTTAGTTCATTGAAATACACACTAGGATATGTTGTCCAAGGGCCACCTACCAAAAAAGATCTCAGAAAAGGTGTTGTGTCCCAGGTAGGAAGCGGTAATGCAAAATGTCAACATCATTTGGTAACAGTTTATTTGGACAGTCCATCTGTAGATGCTCTACATCTTCAGACCATCAGGAGCCTCCCGAGTCCCCAACAACTGGATGGTTTGGTGCTCATGGGAAATGGAGCGAGACATTAACAAAGCCACACGCCATCTTAACTCCTCCATATTTACTGAATTGGTTGAACGGTGCAGAAGAGAACCTCCCCAGACAGTCTTTTCTTCTTATCGTCAAGACCAGTATGTAGGGGATTTACACAGAACAAAAATATAAAATGCAACAATTTGACTGAGTTACAGTTCATATAAGGAAATCAGTCAATTGAAATGAATTCGTTAGGCCCTAATCTATAGATTGCACATGACTGGGAATACAGATATGCACCTGTTGGTCACAGATACATAAAAAAAAGGTAGATGCGTGGATCAGAAAGCCAGTCAGTATCTGGTGTGACCACCATTTGACTCATGCAGCCCGACAGAGTTGATCAGGCTGTTGATTGTGGCCTGTGGAATGTTGTCCAACTCCAATTCAATGGCTGTGAGAAGTAGCTCGATATGGGCGGGAACTGGAACACGCTGTCGTACACGTCGATCCAGAACATCCCAAACATGCTCAATGGGTGACATGTCTGGTCAGTACAGGCCATGGAAGAAGTGGGACATTTAGTACGGATCCTTGCGACATGGGGCCATGCATTATTATGCTGAAACATGAGGTGATGACTGCGGATGTTTGACTGTGGATGTTTGGCATGACAATGGCCTCAGGATCTCTGTGCATTCAAATTTCCATCGATAAAACACTATTTTTTCCGTTGTCCGTAGCTTATTCCTGCCCATACCATAACCCCACCACCACCACCACCACCGGGCACTTTGTTCACAACGTTGACATTAGTAAACTGTTCACCCACACGACACCATACACGCCGTCTGCCATCTGCTCTTCACAATGAAACAGGGATTCATCGTGAAGAGCACACTTCTCCAGCATGCCATCGAAGGTGAGCATTTGCCAACTGAAGTCGGTTACGATGCCTAACTGCAGTCAGGTCAAGACCCTGTTGAGGAAGACGAGCACGCAGATGAGCTTCCCTGAGACAGATTCTGACAATTTGTGCAGAAATTCTTTGGTTTTGCAAACCCACAGTTTCATCCGCTGTCCGGGTGGCTGGTCTCAGACGATCCTGCAGGTGAAGAAGCCAGATGTGGAGGTCCTGGGCTGGCGTGGTTACACGTGGTCTGCGGTTGTGAGGCCGGTTGGACGTACTGCCAAATTCTCAAACGATGTTGGAGGCGGTTTATGGTCGAGATATAAACAGTAAATTATCTGGCAACAGCTGCAGTCAGTACGCCAATTGCACGCTCCCTCAAACCTTGAGATCTGTGGGTTGTGTGACAAAACTGCACATTTTAGAGTGGCCTTTTATTGTCTCCAGCACAAGGTGCACCTGTGTAATAATGATGCTGTTTAATCAGCCTCACCTGTCAGGTAGGTAGATAATCTTGGCAAATGACAAATGCTCACTAACAGGGATTTTACCAAATTTGTGCACAAAATTTGAGAGAAATAAGCTTTTTGTGCATATGAAACACTTCTGGGATATTTTATTTCAGCTCATGAAACATGGGACCAACACTTTACATGTTACATTTATATTTTTGTTCAGTATAGTTTAAAGCGTTTCTTTTATGCCTGCTACATTAGGATAGACTATCAGTAACATTTCAACTAACTATGTACTAACCCTAATCCTAACAAGCGGTTGCTTATCAACAGATAAGCAACCGCTTGTTATTTGGTATGACCATCTGTAGAGCATCTATAGAAGGACTATCCTGACTATCCAAATAATGTGTGACCCATACTTTTGTGTTCTCCAACTTATAAATGTTGCACATTAAATATTATAAATCAAAAAAGGTAGCATTTTGAAATAAAATTGCATTTTGGGTAATTTCGGTAAACCTCAACAGGATGTTGCCATGTTATATCTTGGATACAATTGTTACACTCATTACGTAAACTTCTGTTGTCCATGCTTGCAGAAAGAAAACACATGCACCGGACAAATTCCAAAATAATGCAAGATAAAAAGCTGTTGAAACATACTAAATTTATTTTTCTCTGATGCCAGAACATCGCTTTATTTAGTTGTCGAGACCTTGATTGTTTTGAGAGCTGTGCTAGCTAGCAAACGTTGTGCCGTCTTTAGTTTGGCTAGCAGGCAAAAGAAATGATGGACCTTGTAGGCTAAATGCCACTGCCAAAACGTCTTCTATTAACTGAGAAAACCACTGTACATGGATAAAACATACAAAAGTATGTGGTAGCCCCTTCAAATGAGTGGATTCGGCTATTTCATCCACACTTGTTGCTGACAGGCATATAAAATCGAACTCACAGCCATACAATCACCATAGACAAACATTGGCAGTAGAATGGCCTTACTGAAGAACTCAGTTGCTTTCAACGTGGCACCGTCATAGGATGCCACCTTTCCAACAAGTCAGTTCGTCAAATTACTGCCCTGCTAGAGCTGCCCCGGTCAACTGTAATTGCTGTTATTGTGAAGTGGAAACGTCTAGGAGCAACAAAGGCTTAGCCACAAAGTGGTAGGCCACACAAGCTCACAGAACGGGACCGCAGAGTGCTGAAGCACGTTAACATCGTCTGTCCTCGGTTGCAACACTCACTACCGAGTTCCAAACTGCCTCTGGAAGCAACGTCAACACAAGAACTGTTCGTTGGGAGCTTCATGAAATAGGTTTCCATGGCCGAGTAGCCGTACACAAGCCTAAGATCACTATGCGCAATGCCAAGCGAGTGGTGTAAAGAAGAGTGGAGGCTGTTATAGCAGCAAAAGGTGGACCAACTCCATATTAATGCCCATGATTGTGGAATGAGATGTTTGACGAGGAGGTGTCCACATACACTAAATTACCAAAAGTATTTCCTAATTTCGGGGTTCATCTCGATCAGTGAAGGTAACGTCTTATTTGAGCTGGCGAAACGACAAACACCGAACACCGGTGTGCAACAAATGTAACCAAGGTTAAACATAGCAACGTCGGAACGTTGCGAGAGAAATGACCCAAGATGTGCTATGATTGATGCTAAACATTTCAACTATGATTAAAGAGAAAAAAAAATGTATGTGAAACTTTTAGTTTTGAATCAGACAATGTTAATAACATTATCTACATAATTCTGTTGACATTTCTGCAGTTCCATTTCCGGGGTCTGCCCAGAACATAAACTTGTTCCATGATGAAGACTTACCACTCAAGTTTCGACTGTTGATTCTAAAATTTAGAGGTGCAAAAGGTTTTGATGATACAATTTTCGCACCTAAGAGAGAGAAACAAAGATTAACTTTTCATGAAGGCACTTCACAAAAGGTTGTTTGAAATTGACAGATTAAAAGTAAACAATACAAACACTCATCTATAATGAGTCCCAGATCAAACCATTGATCTGTGTGTGTCTGCTATACATTATCAATGGTAGCATAGATCATGCTCTCATATCTGTCTTTTAAAAGACGGGGTCATGTGGAGGAGAGGTCACACAGCTGAGGGGTCAGAGGTCAAGTGTGTGGAGTTGACACAGCTGCCAATAGCTACAGCATGTTACCCTCTCTCTTGTTATCACTAATGAAAGCAGCTGAATCAATAACATATTGAAATGATCCCAGGTTCTTCATTTGCTATAACAACAATATGGTAGGGTGTCCTTGACACTGGGTAACAAAAGGGCCATTTTCTACCTACCTTCCTTCATGTTAGCAAAGCGCTCCTTCAGCTGGTGATCCACTTCTGGACCAAAGGCAAAGTTGTTCACAAAAATAACACTGCTAGACAAACGGGGAACAGGAGAAAAGGGGGAAGAAAAAGATTTAGAGTTGAAGCTGTGCTGATGTTTCTCTTCATGTTCAGATGTGTGTAAATACACAGTGGTATCATCCAGTGTACATAGAGGTAATGCACCTTGTGTTGGCGATCCTGTCCTTCCACACTTCAGACAGGAAATCCCCCCTCTCCAGCTTTAAAATGAAATAAAGAGGAACATGAGTTGCACATCGATTACTCAGGTACAATTTCTGAGTGACACACGTCTGTCATGACAACAGAATACCACATACCGTGTAGTCCCCGTGTTTCTTCCCATACCACTTCATCCACCTCTTAAATTCTTTATCCATAGACTGAAAGGCAAACCGCAAACATTAGTCATTCTAAAATCTGTTCCTTCTCCGTTGACTGACAATCATCAAGATAACCAAGACTCTTAAGCTCGATGTGGGAACTTACCTCAGCATAAGTGGCTGGAATGTCTGCCTTCTCCACCCCAAAGTAGTGTTTACAGTTTGTTGCTGCGGCAACCTGCAGCACCACTTGTCCCACCCCTGCAATTACAGATAATTGCGAGTCAAAAATAGCACCAACCTGCTCATTTAGACACATCCCACATCAACACACAGAGACACACATTAAGACTGGTTATCTCATTCAGAAGTAAACATTGACGTCGTAAACAAACACAGACCGCTGCCGAGGTCTACAAAGGTGTCATCCTCCATCATCTCCATCTCGTTGATGATCTGGGCCACCAGGTCGAAGGAGGTCTCGCCGTACACCTCGGGGGAGAAGGGCTCATAGTTGTTGAGCTTCTCGGGGTCCGTGACCGAGTGGTTGTACACCTGCTGCAGGATGTGTCTGAGCAGCCCATTGGACGGCCGCTTGTTCAACTTCAGGGGCGGAGTTGTGCCTTTCCACTGTGACACACATACGGGACAAGAGGTTTAGAATGAGTATATTACATAGCTAGGATATAAACATATTGCTGGGCTCAAGTGAGCTAGGTTTTACCCACGGTGACAATACGTCTACAAGAAAGAAGTCTGTTTGAATTCATGTGTGCACAAATAAGCTTTCGACGCAACTCATCTGGAGATATTCCAACTCACCAGCTGGTGGATGCTGTCGATGGCTCTGTTGTATTTGTCACAAAGTCTCTGCATACTCTCAAAGCTGTAACAACAACACACATAGAAATAAAGAAAAAACATCAACATCGTATGACAAGAAACCAACAACCAATGACTTTGTTTGTGCTGATGTTTGTGAGTTTGTCCAGCACCCTGGACACAGGAATGCTAATTGCATATCAGTTTGCCATCCCTCTACGAGACTCCTTCTCATCTCTTTTGAGCTGCTGCCACGGGAAACAAAAATATTCCTAAATTAGCATCGCTGCCATTAATATCTTTATTACCTTCTGGGAATAATTATCCTTAAAATGTAACGTGGAGGGGGGGGGGGTCCATTTGGTTCATACTCTGGATGTCTAAGTGTTATGTTACTATGGTATTTGACTGCGACTACAGGTGCTCTGTTAGACTGTGCTTCAGAGCAGCATCATAATCCTCGTTCCTTATCGTTTGACCCTCGGCTCACCTTTTGGTGTCGTAGTCGATGAGGACATAGTTCTCCATGGCCAGCTTAAGGTCCGGGATCTCCTCACACACCCACCTGAGAACAATGGTCAACACATGGTGAGTTTACTTTGATCTAGTCTAACTCAGTCAAGAAGTGCAGTCACTCACTGCACCATGCTTTTGAGATTGATAGGAGAAAGGTGGTAGTTACTTACCGAATGGTCTCAATGATTTCATGAGCAGCATCATGGTGTTTGTCCTGGAGACAGAAAGTGAACACAGGAGAGAAGAGAGATTGAGTACTGTCAGTACGATTTGTTTATGCAAAAAGCATTTCTTGACAGCCAATAGAAAGACCGACTTACTACAGTATATAACAGACTGGCAATAACCAAAAGCTAAATACGGATATCCCAAAAATGTACACAAATATGCTAACAGCTACCAACACGAGTTCAGACAGCCGGGTCAGATAAGGCCAGCAGCACTCAATGACTTAATAATCCACACACAGCGCAAACCATAGTAGTTAGTGTGACGCACTCAGTATGACTGCCAGCATAACAATTCAGGAGACGCCACTGAGTGTATCACTGTTATCAAGCTGACATTCTCTAACTGGATGTGGTTTGGGAGACTGTGAGCAGGATAGCTGGGTTTTGTCAGAGCACTGCTGCAGCATGGGAGGAACTGCAGGATTTCAGTCACACTGGCTGCTGGCATCCTGGGCTGACCCAGTGACCCACTTTCTGTGTCCTGCTCCAGCGCAGGGCCTGGGAGGGGCTCGGAAGGAGGGTGGGAGTGAGGGAAGAAGGTAGAGAGCAACCTCCAGCCAGCCAGGCCCAGCTGCTTTCAGCTGGACTGGTTTTGGCACAGTAGCAGCCTCCAGTTACTAGGCTCAGCGCTTCCCGCTCAACAGCGCCACAACTCCCGCCATGGCACCGCTGCCAATAACACCAGGCCTGAGATTATAGCACCACAGAGGGTATAAAATAAAATCTCCCGCCACAAGGGAAGAAAAGCATTTCACAAGAGGAGCAAACGCTGCTATGCATAGCCTAGTAATGCAACCATCACAGAATACATGCAGCCAAAACGAGGGTTAACGCGCTAGTCCCAGCCTGACAGCAGTGTGTGCGTAAGTGTGCGGAGGCGGCGAGAGGGGGGGTGTTCCTGCCGCTCACACAGACTGCACGCAGCAACACCCACTGTGGTGCTAAAAATAAACTCTGGCTGAGAGAAAGAGAGCGTGTGGCACGTGAGATAGGAGCTCTCAGCCAATCCCACACTCTCTCGTCTCCTCCGCTCCTCCTGACCCCCTGCTGTGGGCACAGCGACGGAACTGACGCACCCACCCACTCCCTCCCTCCCTCTCTTTCACGCTCTCTTCACCTCAACATGACACACAGCCGGCCGGGGCAATACGCCTGCTCCACTACGCATTACTAACGGCCAATAAACAAATAACTACCCGTGTGCAACAGTGATATCATGACCACAGAGAAAGATAACGGACTCCATCAAAACCCTGCCTGTCCTAGAACATGGTGACAGGGTTCTATAGCTTTGGACTATGGTCCAGTGACTTATTGTCCTTATCAGTATCCGTTTTCACCCGCATGTTGTTCAGTAGGTGAGGGAGGCAGGTGGAACTGCCTTATACATGCCTGTCTGCTTTATCCTATTCACTGATAACACAGGTCACATGGTTTGTCTAAGGAGTGATTGGCTTGTTACAAAGTTGAACTTCAAACACACTTGAGAGGAACATATGAACACCATTAGCTAGGCTATCGACAACACAAACTAGGCAAGATGACATTGATTCAAATAGTGTCTTGTTTAAAGGCATTCTGGCTTTAGTTAAAGAACCAAGAAGAAGAAAAAATGAACAAAGGCCTCTGCAGCAGAAGAGGTGTAACTTCATATGGAAGCAGTTACGGATGATTTAAATCTGCAGATGGTGACTGGGTGTATGAAAGAAAGAGTATTCAAGCATGTGGTGGTAACAGCTTTGACATGGGGAGACACACAGGCAGCATATATTACAACTCTGTTGTTGTTCACTGCACAACACAAGAGCACAGTGTGTGTTGTTTATCTGTGGGTGAATGGGGCGATTTGGGTTGCACTTCGGGAGTCAGAAGTACTGGAATATGTGTGATGTATCTTTTGTGGTGGAGAGCAGTGGGCGGCATTATTAATACAACTTAATCTGAATAGTGACATATTGCACAGTAACATACTCATGGAAATTAAGTAGTCTGCTCAAGCGTTATTACAGTAAAACAGTCCTCTTTCATAGATCAAACTGTGCAAAAATAGCCACAATGAAACATCAAGGGCATGTGATTTGCAGACTCAAGTGTTTTGTAACCCTACTCTTATTTAACACCCCTTCATGTCCTCAAAGTGCATATTGAGGAAAAGTCTAGGAGGTCCTTATTGAAAACAGCGCTGGGACTCCACACACACAGATAATGAGCACTGGCTGCCTCGTTACTCAGTGCAGGACATGCCTATGATATTTAAGTCTATATTTATGATATCAAGACACCAACTTGGACAGAATAACTGAGGCACCAGCAGCTCTAAACAGTTTGCAAAATGAAAAGGCCAGTCGTGCAACCGTGCTCTTATCGGTCTCTGGCGTAATGGAGTGAAGTCAGCCGAGTCCAACTGTGGAGGATTGCGTCAGCAGCAGCACTGCCTAGTTCCTGTACTCTGACGTAAAGGAGCATTACCCAGTGTGACACTACAGGCCCCAAACAGACAACACTCCGCCGTGCTGTTCTGAGAAATTCTGTTTCAGGTTATTCATTTCTTTTAGCACAGTCTCACCACAATTTACTATAAAATGAGAAATACACCTGAAACACACTTGAAGCCACCAGAGAAACCACATCCATTTAATCTACTTCTATTTCTGTTCTCGCTTGTACAATCTGCTAAACTTCAGCATTCAGCTAAAGGATATGTTCAAGGCATGCTGCACATGCAAGGTCTAAACCCACTCAAATCTGCCAGCAAATGTGTTGTTGGAGTTGTACTATCTAGTAAGTTCGACATATGTTAAAATATTACAGCAGCATGTTGTGCATGCAACAAAAAAAATAACTATATTAATGCAAAATCTAAAGACGCTTGGTAATGGTCCAAGGGGTGGGTGATATGGCCAAAATACCACATCACGGTATAAAAAACATTTTGGCCGGTATGATGGTATTTCACAGCATTTTATGTTTTTGAATAATAAAAGTTCTACATTTGCTTTATGAGTAGTGAGTGACCCTAGGGTGGCAACATTCTATTCTAAGTGATTTCAATCGGTCTTTCTCCCTTCCGATTGTTTTATACGGTTCAATTCAAATGGTCTTCCCTGTGGCTCAGTTGGTAGAGCATGGTGTGTGCAATGCCAGGGTTGTGGGTTCAATTCCCACGGGGGGCCAGTACAAAAAAATGTATGCATTCACTACTGTAAGTCGCTCTGGATAAGAGCGTCTGCTAAAATGACTAAAATGTAAACTTCAACCAAAATGTATTTTCAGCATTGTCATACATTTCTGCATTTCCAACACTCATTTGAGATAATTTCCACACAGATACCTAGGACTGCACGATATGGGCAAACAATATAGGTCTTATTTTTAAGCAAATGTGGTTTACTTGCTAATTAGAGCAAAAAAAATTGGGTGAACTGTTGGAATAATGGAAATAGAATGTTTATTCCAATTCTATAGTTAGAATATAATAGTGGGCATTTTGAATACAGTGTTGTTTGACATGACAATGAAGGCCAGGGAGGAGTTATTGTGACAGTGTAGGAACCAAAGTGTTGATAAGTGTTTCCTAGGGGACCCTATAATCTTTGGCTACATTTAATGTTTTCTCTTAGCTACTTCATGTAGCTAACATTCATGCTTAATGTATTCCTCTTTGATTAAAAAGATACTGTTGCACAAAAAAAATACTGATTTTGGTTTACACCATCACTGGTATTATCAGACTGTATAGCGAATTACGTTTGCTCTAATTACAGTTGACTCAAGTAGCAAAGTAAACTATAAAAATGGAAGTTACATCACATTTAACAAACCAAAAACATTCAAATAGCATTATAGAAGGTAAAGTAAAAACCCAAACCGGTCCGTGTATCAATACCGGTACATCGTAAAATACGGTATACCGCCCAACCCTACATGGTGCTAACATCATAAAGAACACTCAGCATTGATTCATCGTTTTTAATCAACTGTTTTTAAATCTACTCAGTATCACCAGTCTGCAAAAGCTTTAAAAAACCCATGGAATGCAGTAGACTATTGTCCACATTCAACCTACATACCCTACAGGTTTATTCAGTGGCATTTGCATCTAACAACCCAAACGTAGCCTAGTCCTCCATATATTCTTCAAGCTATATAGGCTATTTCTGGATCCCAAAAGAGTTGTAATTAGTATTCAGTCTAACACACCCTTCCTGCTGGCTGTTAGTAGTCGCCTCTGCACTAAAACATGTTTGAGTAGACTAAACTTCGTTAGCAATATTGTATTGGATGTTCACGTTTATGTTCGTGACTAGGTTCCAAGTTCAACTCTTTCAGCTAATTCCCTGAATTTGCTGCACTGGTTTCAAAATTGGGATGGATATTTGTGATCAAACAATTTGAGACACACGTGGGAGTGACATGGGACGGTATATCCCTAATTTTCATTGTTTTCTTGTGACCCAGTGAAAAAGCAAAATATATCCATAGTGGGTGCAGACTTTTGCCATACACAACTTGCCTTTTGAAACACAAATATAAGGAACTACAGTTATGGGAAATTGTGTAGCGTTCCTTCTATGCAGTTGCAAATTATAGCTTGTGATGTGCTCATTCTTCCTATTGGCACAGAAGGTGCTTTGTCTCATGAGTGCAGGGGTGTAATAATTCATCCAAACAAGTTGCAAAACGGTTCAAGCCCAGTCGCCAGCTATCCCCTAGATTCCCAAAGAGTGTGCAACAATCTTTCTATGCAATAACAGGAACAGTAGACGTCATTAAAGGCAGTGACCACCAGGCAGAGCCATTTGCATTTGGATTCCAGCTAGCTGACTAAATTCAACTCCACAGTGAAGGAAGTTTCTAATAATCTTTGTGAAATTCAGCTCCGACTACATCTATTTGCCCAAGGTCAATACTTTAAATAAATTATATTATGAAATGCATACCCTGTACCTAAGTTTGTCCTCTGTAGTTGCATGCCTTTGTTAGCTGGAATTCATACTATTAATAAAACGTTAATCAAATACAGCCACTAAATGTTTCCTTGTTGAGATTCATTTGGCACATGTACATTCATGCTGAGTTGCCCCCTTAGAGCAACTGCAATGATGAAACAGTAGGTGGTTGTATTTGATTAACATTTTATTAAAAAGTATGATTTCAGCAAACAAACAAAGGCATGTAAATACAGAGGACCAACATAAGTAAAAGGAAATACTTTTAACCTTGTAGTCGGAGCTGAATTCCACAAAGCCTGGTCTCTGTTGGTGGAGTTCATCAGGAACTTCCTTCCCCATGGAGTTGAGTTTAGTCAGCTATAGTCCAGCTAGCTACTACAGTGGCTGTCATTTTTCTGCACAATATTTTGCTAAACAAATTCCCTTTTTTTATAGCTAACGTTACATTGCTAAAAGTTTTTGGCAAAATTAAATGCATACATGAGTTGAATTCCACGTATTGCAAATGAGAGGGGGGATTCCAGTAGTTGAAAAAGTACCCAATTGTCATACTTGAGTAAAAGTAAAGATACCTTAATAGAAAATTACTCAAGTAAACGGGAGTCACCCAGTATAATACTATTTGAGTAAAAGTCTAAAAGTATTTCATTTTAAATATACTTAAGTATCAAAAGTAAATGTCATTTCAAAAATATACTTAAATATCAAAAGTAAAAGCATAAACCATTTCAAATATAAACCATTTCACCACTTCATTAAGTAAGGATTCCTATTTGATTCGGCCATGCCTTCTTGCCGTCCAACATTTCCTCATCTCCCACCCCTTCTAATGAGACTATCCCCAATGCTTCTCCCTCTTTTTCCCCTGCACCGCTACAAAGTTTCTCCCTGCAGCAGTCACTGAGTCCAAGGTGCTAAAGGAGCTTCTTAAACTTGACCCCCAAAAAACATCTGGGTCAGATGGTTTAGACCCTTTCTTCTTTAAGGTTACTGCCCCTATCATCGCCAAGCCTATATCCAACCTTTTTAACCTGTCTCTCCTCTCTGGGGAGGTTCCCATTTCTTGGAAGGCAGCCAAGGTTCATAATTTATTTAAAGAGGGAGATGAAGCTGATCCTAACTGTTATAGGCCTATTTCTATTTTGCCCTGTTTATCAAAAGTGTTGGAAAAACTTGCCAATAATCAACTGACTGGACTTCTTGATGTCTATAGTATTCTCTCTGGTATGCAATCTGGTTTCCGCTCAGGTTATAGATGTATCACTGCAACCTAAAAGGTCCTAAATTATGTTAGCATTGCACTTGATACTAAGCAATGTTGTGCTGCTATTTTTATTGACTTGGCCAAAGCTTTCGATACGGTAGTCCATTCCATTCTTCTGGGCCGGCTAAGGAGTATTGGTGTCTCTGAGGGATCTGGTTTGCTAACTACATCTCTCAAAGAGCGCAGTGTATAAAGTCAGAAAATCTGCTGTCTCAGCCACTGCCAGTCCACAAGGGAGTACCCCAAGACTCAATCCTAGGCCCCATGCTCTTCTCAATTTACATCAACAACATAGCTCAGGCAGATGATAGTCTTATACTCAGCTGGCCCCTCCTTGGATGTTGTGTTAAACACTCTACAACAAAGCTTTCTTAGTGTCCAACAAGCTTTCTCTACCCATAACCTTGTCCTGAACACCTCCAAAACAAAGGTCATGTGGTTTGGTAAGAAGAATGCCCCTCTCCCCACAGGTGTGATTACTACTTCTGAGGGTTTAGAGCTTGAGGTAATCACCTCATACAAGTACTTGGGAGTATGGCTAGACGGCACACTGTCCTTCTCTCACAAAGGGCAAGAAGGTAGAGAAAATACATCACGTAAAGCAGCCACAACTGTCAGTAAGCCACAACTGTCAGTATCAAAGCTGCAGGCTAAAGTTAAATCTAGACTTGTTTTATCTATCGTAATCGCTACACTTTCACCCCAGCTGCCAAACTAACCCTGATTCAGATGACCATCCTTCCCATGCTAGACAAAATGTATAGATCGGCAGGTAAGGGTGTTCTCGAGCGGCTAGATGTTCTTTACCATTCGGCCATCAGATTTGCCATCAATGCTCCTTATAGGACACATCACTGCACTCTATACTCCTCTGTAAACTGGTCATCTCTGTATACCCGTCGCAAGACCCACTGGTTGATGCTTATTTATAAAACCCTATTACACGGAACCCAAACTGGCTGCGTGCGTATGCCATCGTGAATACATTTATTTTGACCCCCTACACCAAACGCGATCACGACACACAGGTTAAAATATCAAAACAAATTCTGAACCAATTACATTAATTTGGGAACAGGTCAAAAAGCATTAAACATTTATGGCAATTCACCTAGTTAGCTTGCACTTGCTAGCTAATTTGTCCTGGGATATAAACAGTGACTTGTTATTTTACCTAAAATGCACAAGGTACTCTACTCCGACAATTAATCCACACATAAAACGGTCAACCAAATTGTTTCTAGTCATCTCTCCTCCTTCCAAGCCTTTTCATCTTTGAACTTATATGGTGATTAGCATCTAAACTTTCATAGTATTACTACACCGACCGGCAACACAGTTCATCTTTCAACCACCCATGTGGGTATAACCAATGAGGAGATGACACGTGGGTACCTGCTTCTATAAACCAAGGAGGAGATGGGAGAGGCAGGACTTGCAGCGCAATCTGCGTCAGAAATAGAAAGGAGTTCCATTTTAGCCCTTGGCAACGCAGACGCCCGTTGACGCGTCCGAGCAGTGTGGGTGCAATAATTGAATAACATAGATTACAAAATATATTTTGCAACGCTCGCGCACCCGACGTGAGCGGTGTGGTCAGCCTATTAGGCCTCACTCCCCCCCTATCTGAGACATCTACTGCAGCCCTCATCCTCCACATACAACACCCGTTCTGCCAGTCACATTCTGTTAAAGGTCCCCAAAGCACACACATCCCTCCTCTTTTCAGTTCGCTGCAGCTAGCGACTGGAACGAGCTGCAACAAACACTCAAACTGGACAGTTTTATCTCAACCTCTTCATTCAAAGACTCAATCATGGACACTCTTACTGACAGTTGTGGCTGCTTTACGTGATGTATTTTCTCTACCTTCTTGCCCTTTGTGATGTTGTCTGTGCCCAATAATGTTTGTACCATGTTTTGTGTTGCTACCATGCTGTTGTCATGTGGTGTTGCTACCATGCTGTTGTCATGTGGTGTTGCTACCATGCTGTTTTGTCATGTGTTGCTGCCTTGCTATGTTGTTCCATTGGGTCTCTCTATATGTAGTAATGTTGACTCCTGTCGTGATGTGTGTTTTGTCCTATATTTATATATATTTTTAAATATAAAAAATGATCCCAGCCCCTGTCCCTGCAGGAGGCCTTTTGCCAGGCTGTGATTGTAAATAAGAATGTGTTCTTAACTGACTTGCCTAGTTAAATAATGATTAAATAAAAATATTCCTTATATTAGAGAAACCAGACTGCACGATTTTATTTTTTTCTTCAGTAGTTAGGGGCACACTCCAACACAATTTACAAATGAAGCATGTGTTTACTGAGGTCACCAAATCAGAAGCAGTAGGGATGAGCAGGGTTGTTTTCTTGATAAGTGCGTGAATTGGACCATTTTCCTGTCCTGTTCAGCATTTAAGTACTTGAAGTACTTTTGGGTGTCAGGGAAAATGTATCGAGTAAAAAGTACTATTTTCTTTAGGAATGTAACGCCAGTGGAGTCAAATTCAAAGTTGTCAAAAATATAAATAGTAAAGTACAGATACCCCAAAAACCACTTAAGTAAAAATACGTTAAAGTACTACTTAAGTACTTTAACATTACACCACTTGGGGTCTCGCTACAAACATCCCAGAGTCTGACCCACACGTAAAAAAGATTACTTTCTAGCTAACAAATACATGGCTAGTAGTTAGCAAAGAAACTTACTGGTAACCAACCCATTTATGTATGTGCTAGTAAGTAGGTCAGGTGCTAAAGTATGCGAACTAGCAAATGTTTGTTAAATGTTTAACGTTACATGCTCACCACGCCGCTCGTGTTGCGTGTGTGAGCATTGCAAAATAAATATACGCATACATGTTATTCAATCATTGCACCTACACTGCTCGCGAGCGTCTGTGTCGCCAGAGGCTAAAATAAAACTTGGTTCTATTTGTGACACTGCAAGTCCCGCCTCTCCCATCTCCTCAGTAGATTTTAGGAGCAGATACCCACATGCCATCTACTCATTGGCTTTTAGGAGCAGATACCCACATGCCATCTACTCATTGGTTTTTAGGAGCAGATACCCACATGCCATCTACTCATTGGTTTTTAGGAGCAGATACCCACATGCCATCTACTCATCGGTTTGTAGGACCACATACCTACATAGGTGATTGAAACAGGAATTGAGGTACAAGCTCCAGTCAGTAGTGGTAAATTAGTTGCCAACTGCCATATAAAGTCCGAAGAAGAAGCAGTAGCAGCTTGAAGGAGGAGAGATTATTCGAAACGAACTTGGTTTACCCTTTTATCTGTGGGTTAATAGTCAGAGTAGAGGACATTGTCCATTTCAGGTCAAATAACACAATGTTTATATCTCTGGACAAATTCGCTAGCAATAGCAAGCTAGCTAAATTGGCAAATATTTAATGATTTTCGACCTATCCCCAAATTAATATAGTTGGTTCGTTTTTGATATTTCAACCTGCGTGTCCTGATCGCTTCTGTGGGTGGACAAAATCAACATGCGCGCGGTCTGGTCAGCATGTCAGACAGAATTATAACGCGAGTCAAATAAAACTGTTAAAGCTAACTTAATGACCTAACGGAGTGTCAGCTAGACTTATGAAAACGAGGAACCGATGTAGTTAGCTAAGTGTGCAATGTTTCTCGTGTGATTTGTGAAATCCTCCAATCTAATGATTTGTGTACACTACTACAGTAACGTTAGTTAGCCTTGGTTTTAGGTTCAGTCTGTTGCCACATTAGGTGCCTATCCCACTTAGTGGATGGATAACGTTATACCGTAATGCAATATCTACTTTCACTCCACGTGCACATTTGTCGCTTCTGGATAGCTCCGAAAATGTATTATGTACACTGTATGCTAACTCAGTGTTGGTACACTGGTGGGCCGTCTGTCTGACCTGCATGGCTTGCCTTGGCTTAGTAAGTAACCTTAGCTAGCAAGCGGATCATTAGCTAGTAGCTATCGTTAGCGAATTAACGTTAGCTAGCAACATTAAATAGATTAATAAATCCAGTACTGACTTGGTTGCCCAAGTTATACGTTAGCTGGCAAATGGTTTGGTCTGATTAAATACTTACGTATACTGGTAACGGCCACGGATAGCCAGCAGCTTCGGCTCCAACCGGCGACTTCAGCTTGAGTTCTAGCTTTTCTCCCATTCTACACTTTCTCCTGCGTTTGCTACGGTGGTAGGCTGGCTATGCTTGCTAGTTTAGTGAGCTAGCTACTACAATGTGATCATTTTGTCGGAAAAAAAATCTTAACACAATATTTAAAAAAAATCGATTATTGTAATGGTGTGAAGTAGTGCACGCCCCTTGTAGTCCGACGTTCAAATATTTCCGTTTGATTTTAATCAATTTATTTCAAAAATAAAATGTTCATGCCGAGCGGCCACTACACCTCGTCCTCGGCCGTACAGCCGCCATCTTGCTCCGCTCGGCGTGAAAAAAGGCAAGGCGGCCTCTACCAAAGTGACGACAACGTCGGGGGGGGGGGGGGGGAGGGGAGACTCAGAGCATGGGAAGTATACGGTTACCGGGAGTGTACAACCGGATTGTTACATTTCGAACGGTGACCATGACGAAAATAACGAGTCATTATCTTCTGTTAGACAGTTTGAATTGGGATTTCCGGGAGCAATAACGGCCAACTGGCGGGAAATACAATTTTACTTGATTACTCACTGTGACAGTGAATTACGAAAGTCAGGCTTTTGTTGTTATGGAGTAGAGGGGCAGACCTCGAAGTAGTTTGCGTTCCTTATTTCATGTTCAAGAGGTGGTGATGGATCTTGTACAAGACACTCAATGAAGTGCTATCCCACTTCTAACACCAGTGTAGCAAATTCAGGGTGTGTGGTGGTGGGGAAGGCTCAACCATGGTCCCTGTCACCAAAGATTACTGCATTGGTGCTGTCACTGCAAATTATGCCAAGAGGTCCAAACCTCTTGATGTTGCTTGACCTTAGGCATTGTAAGGTTCTACACAAATGCCTATAGGCATCCCTCTGCTGCCACCAGTGTATCCAACCAATGTAGAGAGAGGGAATGCCATAGTTCAGGGACCCCCAGGGGTTCCCCAGGCGCTGCCCCACACACACACAGGTTGTTGTTGGGGAAAACCGCTAACTTATTACAATTCTACACATTTTGCCATTGGGCAAAGAGAAATTTGCAGTTTTATAGCTGCATAAACTAGGATGTCAATCTTGACTATTTTTCAACTTAAGCTGTGCCGTTTACCATCATTGCTATTTTATTTTAACTTTTATTTTAAGAGTCAAAGCTGAGACCAAAGTCTCTTCTCAATATGAGCCCTGTATAGCACCACAATACGTCAAAATACAAACACATTGAACTACACATTCGCATACAATACACAAAAAGCAAAACAATCTTCTGTAAAAAGGTCCCTTATCAACTGTCTGAAATGCCCTAGAGGCACCGATTCCTCCAACTTTAAAGTGCATTGTAGATCACACACACAAGGCTCAAGGAAACCAAAGGCTGATCTACCTAACTCTCGAGACATCAAAGGAGTCTCCAGAGTTAACCAATCCTGTGAACGAGTTTGATAACTTGTCATTTTAAATCTTAACAGTGACGTTAAGTAAGTCTGAGGTTTGTGGAGCAGGGCTTTGTAAACAGAAAGAGCGCAGGTATTCGTTCGATTATAGAACCATCCGATAGATTGTCTCAGCTGGATTACATCTGCACTTACGAGAACTTGAATACAACAACCATTTATACTGAACAAAAGTATAAACGCAACATGTTTCATGAGCTGAAATAAAAGATCCCAGAAATTTTCCATACGGACAAAGATTATTTCTCAATTTTGTGCAAAAATCTGTTTTCATCCCAGTTAGTGAGCATTTCTCCTTTGCCAAGAGAATCCATCCACTTGACAGGTGTGGCATATAAAGAAGCTGATTAGACAGCATGATCATTACACAGGTGCACCTTGTGCTGGGGACAATAAATCAAGCAAATGTAGTTATAAAGCCCGTTTTACATCAACCGATGGCAAAGTGCTATACAGAAACCCAGTCTAAAACCCCAAACGGCAAGCAATGCAGATTTAGAAGCACAGTGGCTAGGAAAAACTCCCAAGAAAGGAAGGAACCTAGGAAGAAACCTAGAGAGGAACCAGGCTCTGAGGGGTGGCCAGTCCTCTTCTGGCTGTATCGAGTGGAGATTATAACAGTACATGGCCATTACAACCAGATTGTTCTTCGTGATGACCAGCAGGGTCAAATAATAATCAGTGGTTGTAGAGGATGCAACAGGTCAGTACCTCGAGTAAATGTCAGTTGGCTTTTCATAGCCAAGCACTCAGAGGTTGAGACCGAAGGTGCAATAGAGAGAGTGTCAAAAACAGCAGTTCCGGGACAAGGTAGCACATCCAGTGAACAGGTCAGTGTTCCATAGCCGCAGGTAGAACAGCTGAAACGAACAGCAGCACGACCAGGTGGACTGGGGACAGCCAAAAGTCATCAGGCCAGGTAGTCCTGAGGCATGGTCCTAGGGCTCAGGTCCTCCGGGAGGGAGAGATGGAGCATTCTTAAATTCACACAGGACACCAGATATAACAGACTGACCCTAGCCCCCCGGCACATAGACTATTGCAGCATAGATACTGGAGGCTGAGACGGGAAGTTCGGGGGACACTGTGGCCACGTCCGACGATACCCCCACGCAGGGCCAACCAGGCATGATATAACCCCACCAACAGCCCCAACACCACTAGAGGGATATCAACAGACCACCAACTTACTACCCTGAGACAAGGCTGAGTAAAGCCCACAAAGAGCTCTTCCAACGCATGACCCCGAGGTGCGCAAAACCGGACAGGAAGATCTCGTCAGTGACGCACCCCTCCTAGCGACGGCATAGAAGAGCACTAGCAAGCCAGTGACTCAGCCCCGTAATAGGGTCAGATGCAGAGAATCCCAGTGAAGAGAGGGGAACCGGCCAGGCAGAGACAGAAAGGGCAGTTCGTCACTCAAGTGCCTTGCCGTTCACCTTCGCACCCCTGGGCCAGACTACACTCAATTATAGGACCTACTAAAGAGATGAGTCTTCAGCAAAGACTTAAAGGTTGAGACCGAGTCTGCGTCTCTCACATGGATAGGTAGGCCATTCCATAAAAATTGAGCTCTATAGAAGAAAGACCTGCCTCCAGCTGTTTGCTTTGAAATTGTAGGGACAATAAGGAGGCCTGCGTCTTGTGACCGTAGCGTACGTGTAGGTATGTACGGCAGGACCAAATCGGAAAGATAGGTAGGAGCAAGCCCATGTAATGCTTTGTAGGTTAGCAGTAAAACCTTGAAATCAGGGTTCAAGGTTAGCAGTAAAACCTTGAAATCAGTAAAACCATCCAAGAAGGCTCGAGGTCATTGGCCACAGATGCCGTCAAATCATGATATATCTACAGTAGCTTTGATTGGACTGATCATGTCAACATCATACTTTCAAAATCTTATCTAGCAGTTATTATCATTAGTCAAGTCTGACAATCTACTGGCAAATCCTTGTCATATGAAGAGAAATTATAGATAAAACGTATCGGTGCTCATCGGCCATTGGACATTAACATTACACAACAAGTTGGAAATCGCTAATTCAACTTTGAATGGTTTAGAAGGAATCAGTGACAGTGGCTAACTGCAAGCATTGCAAAGCTATCACTAGCCTGATATTCAGTGGAGTGGCTTTGTGGTCCCAAATCTGGGATTAAGGGGCTCTTTTCCAAGTTTAAAATGATAAACATTCAACAATAGCCATGCTGTCAATGAAGCATGATTTGTGTCGCGCTCAAAACAACTTAACTTGGAACTGCAAATTCTGACTTCAGTGAGTTCAAGAAAACATGGGAAGTCGGGAGTAAATGAGCTCCGACAGGGAAAATATGTTTTGAATGGTCATCCTACTCGGAATTGTAAATCTGGCCTTTTTCTAGAGCTGCGACCTGAAGATCAATGATATCATCATGATTCAACCTTGTTTTTTCCATGTTCCCAGTTATTTTGAAGCACCATAAATCCAGGGAATGCCAGACTGACAAAATTTGCCCACGAAGGATCTCAACGCCACCTTCCTGTTCAAGTGAGCACAGCACAAGGTGAGTCCAAAAATGTATGCTGCTGCATAAATGTAATATGCCAGGGAGATATGTATACTGTAGCTAAGAAAGTAATACTAAGTTTATGTTGTGTGGTAAGATGTTGGTAGCACAAGTGCCTCACCCTAATAATTTGGTCTATTTACCCCTCTTAATTTTGCCTACTGTTCTGACTTGGTGGTGCACATGTAGGCTATATTCGGTTTTAGAGAAATGTAATCATTGAATATTTTAAGAGCTTTCATTGTCTGCTTATATGCCCCGTTTATTTATCTTACGGTTCTTACTTGGTGTACAGGGAGAACACTAAGAACGGCCCATGTTCTGAATTCTGTCGCTGTACATTTCGAAAGTGCTAAACAAATAGTTATTGACTATGTCCATCCTAGCTCGCCCATTGTCTTAATCGAAATTACGGATTGCCTCTTATCCGCTTGTCGTCCCTTTATGCCATAGTTTGTACTTCTCAATTGTCAGTAGAAACCACATTTGTTTAAGCAAGTCAGCCATATCAGCTATGTTTTTTAAAAGGCAGTAAATGAGGCTGAATGAACTGTTTCGCTGCCAGACAAGGCTCCGCTGATAGCCAGGTGTAGCAGTGGTAAGATGTTGGGCCAGCTTTATGTAGGCCCTAACAGTTTGTGGGTACCGTTCGTCACCGTTATA
The DNA here is from genome assembly GCF_901001165.1 of Salmo trutta. NCBI lineage: Eukaryota > Metazoa > Chordata > Actinopteri > Salmoniformes > Salmonidae > Salmo > Salmo trutta. Next base: position 17,901,838 of record NC_042978.1, read on the forward strand.
GTGAAATTAATGTATTGTTTAGTGTTGTGTAGTGGCTTTGCTGGCATGCATACATTTTTTTGGGGGCCCACCAAGATTTTTATGCAAAAAAATCACCGCTGGGTATTACGCAAGGTTAAACTTAGATCTTCAGTTAGGTGGTTAAACGATGTTGGTACGCCAACATCCTTTGGTAGGTTGAGGGGAGTCTGGAAGGGCATCTAGGAATCTTTGGGTTGTCTGAGAATTTCTAGCAGGGCTTTTGATGATCCTTGATTGGGGTCTGAGCAGATAATTTTTTGCGATGCAAATGTAAAAATGGTGGTCCTATAGTCCAGGATTATGAGGAAAAACATTAAGATCCACAATATTTATTCCACGGGACAAAACTAGATCCAGGGTATGACTGTGGCAATGAGTAGGTCCGGAGACATGTTGGACAAAACCCAGAGTCGATGGCTCCGAAAGCCTTTGAGTGGGTCTGTGGACTTTTCCATATGACTATTGAAGTCACCAAAAATGTATATTATCTGCAATAACTAAACTCAGCAAAAAAAGAAACGTCCCTTTTTCAGGACCCTGTCTTTTGAAGATAATTCGTAAATATCCAAATAACTTCACAGATCTTCATTGTAACGGGTTTAAACTGTTTCCCATGCTTGTTCAATGAACCATAAACAATTAATGAACATGCACCTCTGGAACGGTCGTTAAGACACTAACAGCTTACAGACGGTAGGCAATTAATGTCACAGTTATGAAAACTTAGGACGCTAAAGAGGCTTTTCTACTGACTCTGAAAAACACCAAAAGAGAGATGCCCAGGGTCCCTGCTCATCTGCGGGAACGTGCCTTAGGCATGCTGCAAGGAGGCATGACGACTGCAGATGTGGTCAGGGAAATAAATTGCAATGTCCGTACTGTGAGACGCCTAAGACAGCACTACAGGGAGACAGGATGGACAGCTGAACGTTCTCGCAGTGGCAGACCACGTGTAACAACACCTGCACAGGATCGGTACATCCAAACATCACACCTGCGGGACAGGTACAGGATGGCAACAAAAACTGCCTGAGTTACACCAGGAACGCACAATCCCTCCATCAGTGCTCAGACTGTCCGCAATAGGTTGAGAGAGGCTGGACTGAGGGCTTGTAGGCCTGTTGTAAGGCAGGTCCTCACCAGCAACAATGTCGCCTATGGACACAAACCCACCGTCGCTGGACCAGACAGGACTGGCAAAAAGTGCGCGTCATTGATGAGTCGCAGTTGTGTCTCACCAGGGGTGATGGTCGGATTCGCGTTTCATCGTTGAGCATTACACCAAGGTCTGTACTCTGGAGCGGGATCGATTTGGAGGTGGAGGGTCTGTCATGGTCTGGGGCGGTGTGTCACAGCATCATCGGACTGAGCTTGTCGTCATTGCAGGCAATCTCAACGCTGTGCATTACAGGCAAGACATCTTCCTCCCTCGTGTTACCCTTCCTGCAGGCTCATCCTGACATGACCCTCCAGCATGACAATGCCACCAGCCATACTGCTCGTTCTGTGTGTGACATCCTGCAAGACAGGAATGTCAGTGTTCTGCCATGGCCAGCGAAGAGCCCGGATCTCAATCCCATTGAGTACGTCTGGGACCTTTTGGATCGGAGGGTGAGGGCTAGGGCCATTCCCCCCATAAATGTCTGGGAACTTGCAGGTGCCTTGGTGGAAGAGTGGGGTAACATCTCACAGCAAGAACTGGCAAATCTGGTGCAGTCCATGAGGAAGGGATCCACTGCAGTACTTAATGCAGCTGGTGGCCACACCATATACTGACTGTTACTTTTGATTTTGACCCCCCCTTTGTTCAGGGACACATTATTCCATTTCTGTTAGTCACATACTTGTTCAGTTTATGTCTCAGTTGTTGAATCTTATGTTCATACAAATATTTACACATGTTAAGTTTGCTGAAAATAAACGCAGTCGACAGTGAGAGGATGTTTCTTTTTTTGCTGAGTTTACAAGGTCTGATGGGAACTCGGTGAGGAACACTGTATACGGCCCGGGAGGCCTGTAAACAGCAGCTATACAAAGTGATTGAGTAGGCTGCATAGATTATGACTAGAAACTCAAAGGACAGTCATTTATTTTATTTTTTGTAAATTTGAATTTGCTGTCGTAAATGTTAGCAACACATCCGCCTTTGCGGGATGCGTGGGGATATGGTCACTGGTGTAAACAGGAGAGGCCTCATTTAACACAGTAAACTCATCAGGCTTGAGCCATGTTTCAGTCAGGCCAGTCAGGCCACTGCATCACAATCTCTTTCAATAATGACAGGAATGGAAGAGGTCTTTATTCCAGTGAGATTGCTAAGGCGAACACCGCCATGTTTTTGTTTTGCCCAAACTAGATCGAGGCATAGACACGGTCTCAATGGGTATAGCTGAGCTGACTACACTGACTGTGTTAGTGGCAGACTCCATTAAGCTGGCAGGCTGGCTAACAGCCTGCTGCCTGGCCTGCACCGGATCTCATTGTGGAGTTAGAGCCCTGTCTATGTCGATAGATAAGATGAGAGCACCCCTCCAGCTAGGATGGAGTCCGTCACTCCTCAGCAGGCCAGGCTTGATGGTTCCAGAAAGAGGACCAATTATCTAAAAAAGAAAATCTATATTTTGGGAGGGGCAGAAAACAGTTTAACCAGCGATTGAGTTGTGAGACTCTGCTGTAGAGCTCATCACTCCCCTTAACTGGGAGAATGTCAGAGACAATTACTCGATGCCGACACATCTTTCTAGCTAATTTACACGCTGAAGCTATGTTGCACATGGTGACCTATGACTATCATCCTAACATTGTTGGTGCCGACGTGGATTACAGTCTCCCTATACTCTCTACGCTTGCCAGTTTTAGCCTTAGCCAGCACCATCTTCAGATGAACCTTTACGTCAGTAGCACTGCCCCATGGTAAACAGTGTATGATCGTTGGATGATTCTTTTTAAGTCTAATGTTGTGGGTAATGGAGTCACCAATGACTAAGGTTTTAAATTTGTCAGAGCTAAATGGTGGGAGGCTTCCGTGGGTCAGACCACGTAACGGGTGAAGGAGAGACCTGAGAAGGCTCGGCCTCTGACTCTTTGCTGAATGGGGACAAAGAGTTACGTTTTTGGTCGGCCGAATGACCAACATCGGTTGAGCATGCTGACAAGTATTTATTTCCAGAAGCCTTGAAAATTGGCCGGCTGTGGGTACTATGCAGGAGGATTTATACTACCATCTGTACTTACTGGTGGCACAGACACTGTTTCATTCTTTCCTGCCTAACGATTGCATCTGAAGGTCACTTTAAAATGTGCAGTTTTGTCACAACACAATGCCACAGATATCTCAAGATGAGGGAGCGTGCAATTGGCATGCTGACTACAGGAATGTCCACCAGAGCTGTTGCCACAGAATTTAATATTAATTTCTCTACCATAAGCCGCCTCCATTTTAGAGAATTTGGCAGTACGTCCAAACGGCCTTATAACCGCAGACCACGTGTACCCACGCCAGCCCAGGACCTCCACATCCGGCTGCTTCATTTGTTGGACCCGGACAGCTGATGAAACTGTAGGGTTGCACAACCAATCAATCAAATTGATTTATAAAGCCCTTCTTACATGAGAATTTCTTTACAACCTGTCAGAAACCGTCTCAGGGAAGCTTATCTGCATGCTCATCGTCCTCACCAGACCTTCAGAGACCATTTCTTCTTTCAACCTTTTTGACAGCCTCTGCTTAAGACTCTCTGAACTGCCCTTACTTTGTTTCATGTTCTCTTCCACAGTTACAACACATTGCTCCTTGTTTATTCTCTTCTGCTAAACAGTCTCCATCATCGTGATCTTTCCCACAGCTTGGCTTCTCCCATGTGCAGACACTCGCTACATGTCCAAACATTTTACAGCGGTTACATTGTAAAGGCCTGGATATAAAAGGCTCCCACAGGATAGTACACATATCCCAGCTCCACTCAGGTAGGGAGACACTCCACATAAAAAAATACCCACAACAGAAACTTCATGCCATTAACCACACGATTCGTCCTTCGTGCATCGATAACTCCCGTCCGGACTTGGGAGAGGCGAAGGTCGAGAGCCATGCATCCTCCGAAAACACAACCCCTCCAAGCCGCACTGCTTCTTGACACACTGCTCATTTAACCTTGAAGCCAGCCACACCAATGTGTCGGAGGAAACACCGTACAGCTAGTGACCTCCTCCCGAGACTCCAGAAATGACTCGTGCCCTGCTCCGTAGATCAAAGAAAATGCATCAATTTGGGTGAGACCCAACACACGCCTTTTCTAATCTGCAGATACACAAACTGAAAACAAGCCCACTTCTCATGATCTTCACCGATTTCACTTTACCCAAATTGTTCTCCACTGTTTTAAATGCTTCAAACAGATTCACCAAGTCTGGCATACATTGTTTGTTTTTACAAAAAACGCACTCCTACCAGATATGGAGTATGAACAGAACTTGACATTTTCCACAGCAATTTGGCTCCTTTTCCCATTTATTTTGTACAAAAGTCAATTCATCCCTTCCCACCCCCATCCGATTAACATTCCACATCTGCTTTTGTCATACCATCCTCCCCATTGCTCCTTGCTTGCAATTAGGTTAACATTTTTTTACTTGGTGTTCCGTCACAACACAGGACCAGGGTCTGAGTGTCAAGACCAGTGTTGCTGGGTTTCCAGGGCTCTAATCCCTGTGAACCTCACTGTAATTTCAGTCAAGTACAGGCTTAACTGAATGAACAACAAATACTGAATGCAATATGACATTAAATAGTTTTGGGAATGGTCTCATTTCTGAGGGAAGATCCTCAGCCAGGTGATGGCATGTATCCCTATGTGGGGCTGCTGGCATCCAAACTGCCATGCTGGGTGAAAGGTGTTCCAATGACTGGCCTTAAGGTTGTGGGTGGGGTTGTCCAAAACTGTTGCTGATAATCAGCAAGTGAGAGAACAAAGAGTAAATTGACATACAAATACATCCCAAGATTTACTCCTATTGGTTGAGATTGAGCCCATAGGTTAAATAGCAAGTGTGAGGAAGGAGCATTATTGTGCTGTGCTTAGGTAAAAAGGTGAATGACATTCCGCACATGGGTAACAGGAAAGTGAAGAAACAAGATGCTATGCTGATGATGATGATACGTTTGTATTCATTCCCACTATGCCCATAGAATAGGAAACAAAGTGAATTGTTATTCTTACTGAAGTTAAATGAGCATTCAGACCAGCCTTCCTGTTGAACTTTTGTAAACTACATTGCATTGTACATTGTAGATCTGTCTACATTGGGATTTAAACAACCCATCAGTGATTAAGAACTGTTATATTACAGCATTTCATTGTGGGAGAGCCAACAGAGATACCCTGACCCAGTGATTTTGACCCTCAAGGTATACTTGTCATAGGGAAGAGAATGATATTAACGCCCAATGACAGTGACAGGGTAGTTATTTCCAATATAATAATTCCTTTTAAACAACTATTTAACAAATAGTTTCTTTTGCACGATAAATGAAGGTGAAAAGCGAAGAGGAAGAATGTGATCAGAAATAGTTGTGATAGTCACACAGAACAATACCCCAGTGAAACAGACCTGAAGGTCACGATGATGTTTCCGTGAAATTAGAATACTCAGGACACTGGTGCCACAACAAGAACCTCAAACGACAAATGTGACCTAGGTATACAGGACAAAAGGATAGTTCGAATCCGAGGGTCACTGTAAAACTAGAACCTCAAAAGGAAGACTTGGAACTTTCAACAAATGCAGCAGGACAAAATGAGAGAGTAAAATAGTGAGAAATGGTCACAATAGTACCACTAAAACTAGAAATGTAAGACGTGGAACGCCCAAGAAATGCACGACAGAATTATAATGATCATCTGGGAGAGAAATTCTTTACATTTTGCAGAGGTCACAGTAGCAATAGAAAATGGATGCTACTGTAAAACATTTCAATCCTGCTTATGGGCTATTTAGAACACACCCGTAGATTCCTTGTCAAAAAGTGTATGTTCTGATGCATTATGTCCTGTAGGATCATCCGCAGATATATAGTGGAGAGATGCCATACGAGTGCTCAGTGTCACAAGCACGTCATTTGAAATTCTGACCTCATCAAGCAGACTGGTCCACTCTGACCAATGACCATACTTCTGCCCCATCTGTGGCAAAAGCTTCAAGCTGATGTTAACAAGCATCAGGTGGTGCATGAAGACATTCGTCCCTTCGTCTGTGCCCAGTGTGATAAAGGCTTCAAGCGGGCAGCCTGCCTGACAAAGCATCAGAAATTCCACAGAAGATCCCTTCCGGTGCACTATCTGTGGGTGCAACTTTAAATGGGAGGTGTCACTAAAGGACAATTTGCATTTCCACAAGGGTGGGATGACCTTTGTCTGCCCAGAGTGCTGTGGAGGGAGCTTCAGCCATCGCTCCACCTACCTGCAGCACTGTCGTACACACAAGAAGTTTGAGCAGTGCTCCTGCCAGTTCTGCAGCCGCGTCTGCAGTGCTGAAGCATGAACGCACATACACTCAACAGCACGGGAACCAAATCTAGTCTGGCTGATACCAAACTCGAAGTCTTCCTGACTTCAGAGTCTGGAAAGGGTCCTTGATGTTGTAGGCACAATGAGTCTACACTGCGTGCACAATTATTAGGCAAGTGAGTATTCTGATCTCATCATTGTTTCTATTCACATTTTCAAACCATATAAACTTGAATGGTTATTAGATTTAATCATTTTCAGGTGATATGTATTTGTGTAATGAGAAAGTGAATAACACCTTATATCAAGGTGTGCATAATCATTAGGCAGCCTCATTACCTCAGGTAAAATGGGCCAAAAAAGAAATTTAACTGACACTAAAAAAACAAAAATGTAAAATGCCTTTCAGACGGATGCGACACTCTTTAAATAGCTAAACTATTGAGGTGTGACCACCGGACATTCAAACGTTTTGTTGTGAATAGTCAACTGGGGTCCAAAAAACGCATGTGGAAGAAGAGGCGCAAATTAACTGCAAAAGACTTGAGAAGAATTAAACGTCAAACTACCAGGAACCCATTATCCTCCAGTGCCACCGTATTCCAGAACTGTAACCTACCTGGAGTGTTCAGAAGTACAAGGTGTCAAGTGCTCAGCGACATGGTCAAGAAGACAAACAAGACCCCCATTGAATAAGATTCACAAGTTGAAGCGTCAAGATTGGGCAAAGAAATACCTGAAGACAGATTTTTCAAAGGTTTTATGGACAGATGAAATGAAAGTGACTCTTGATGGACCAAATAGATGGGCCCGTGGCTGGATCAGTAATGGACACAGGGCACCACTTTGAGTCAGGTGCCAGCAAGGTGAAGGAGGGGTACTGGTATGGGCTGCTATCATTGAGGATGAGGTAGTTGGACCTTTTTGGGTTGAAGATGGACTGAAACTCAACTCCAAACCTACTGCCAGTTTCTGGAAGATTATTTTGTCAAACAGTGGTACAGGAAGAAGTCCTCAGCATTCTAGAAGGCTATGATCTTTCTGCAGGACAATGCTCCATCACATGCATCCAAGTACTCCACTGCTTGGCTAGCCAGCAAGGGCTTCAAAGATGCCTGAATAATGACCTGGCCCCCTTCCTCACCTGACTTAAATCCTATTGAGAACTTGTGGGCCCTTCTCAAACGTGAGATTTACAGTGATGGAAGACAATACACCTTTTTGAACAGCATTTGGGAGGCTGTGGTTGCCGCTTCAGTGAAAATTGATCGTGAACAGATCAAGAAACTGACAGACTCCATGGATGGAAGGCTCATGGCAGTTATTGAAAATAAGGGTGGCTATATTGGTCACTGAATATTTTTGAGAGGCCGAAAATGTTATAGAATTGTCATTTTGTGTTACTTATCTGTTACACTTACTCTAAAAATTGAGAATAAGCAAGTGAGTTGAGAGATAATTTTTGTAATTTAGTTGCCTAATAATTCTGCAAAATAGTTGCCTAATAATTGTGCACATATATTTCCCTGAGAAAGACAAAACTCACTTTTCCTTTGTTAAAACATTCAGGTTCGAGGTTCAATAACATTTTGGATTGACAGAGCATTGTTTGTTCAACAATAAAATGAATCCCGAGGAATACAATATTTGTGCACGCAGTGTAATGAAGAGGGCTGTGCTTTTTTACTGATTGGTTCACTTGTCTCTCACTCAAGCACCCACAGACAGCCACACACACACACACACACACTTTTTTTTACATTCTTAGCTTCCCCGTCGAAGGGGTGGATTTGGGGGGAGGGGCTTAGGGTATAAGTGGTGGCTGCGAGGGAAGGGTGGTTGGATGGAAATATGCCGGGGAATGGGAGGCTCAGGATAGAAGCTCATTTTTGTTTCCAAATTAAAATGATCAACACTTTGTACTTATGTCATCTCCTCCAACAGTGTTGAGTCTGTACATATGCATGGACCCGTTGTGTAATGATCAAATATGGAGGTGTGTAGAAGTCATTTAAATCAGCCAGTTACACTCAAACATTACCTACTTTACCAAATGAGGGTGGTGCTCTGTACTTCTAATCTACAGAATATATCTCAGCCCTATCTTTATGACAAATTAGAGGATTATGCCTTACTGACAGACCAATGAACACATAGGCAAAGCCCTTAATCTCTGGTGTAGCCTCTCTGTAGAGGCTCAATAGTGTGTGGTAGTGTTTGTCGAGGGGAGGGAGGGGGCAAGCCTGGAGTCCACCAGGAGCAGGGCAAGCTGCCAAACTGAACTCGCTGACACCCCTCCAGCTCCCTGAGCTGAGGCCAACATTCAGACGGGAGCCAAAGGCATCTTAGCCTGACCAACTGGATAAATGTATGGATTTCTGAGATCTTTCACACAGTGCGTCAGATTGCTGCCCTCCTGTTAGCCACACATAGCCATCTTCTGCCCACATAGCCATGCCAATGCGTTTTTTGGAGCCAAATTTCAACTGTATCAGGCAGGAAAACTAAACATTCCTGTGGGATATAATGAAGCTCAACAGAACCACAAATACACAGCATACATACAGCCTATGGAATGGTATTCTGATGGGCTTTACCAACCCGATATTGAAGAGAGATTTTTGTGGCAACGGAACCTGTCACACTAATGTAGCCTCAGTGTTCGCTCCAAGGCCAAAAGTATTGTTGTTACACATAGAAGCTTTCTCCTGATTGATAGTCATGGACACAAACTGCAATCTATAAACAAAGTACTGCTGCCCCCAAGAGGATTGTGAGACAATACATCCAGTTTCACTGTTGACGTCAATACTGTACTGTCTATCTCTACATCCCATGATGTTGCTTCTTTACAATGGTATTCATATTAATCAAGGACAGGTGAGACAAGATACAATGGAGCTAAACAAATTCAGATACTATTGTTTTGTCAATAGAAAAGTCAAACGTCAGAGGTCTGCCACAATTTCTCATCAGGCTCCAATGATTCATGTCCACAGGGCTAAATATAGGCTTCCCGGCAAATTATCATGGGGAAATCACATTTAGAAATGGGGCAGGAAACACAATTATCAGCAAAACAACTGACGACCCTGGGCAATTAAAGTACCAGGAAGGAGGAATAATTTTGAACCAAAGGAACCGCTATAGAAAGTAACCCTTTTCCTGTATTCAGTAAAATCTCAGGTTATGACTGAAAAGGGATAAGGAAAATGATCATTAATGTTTAGCATTTGACAGTTGTAATATTTAACAAATCGTCCCTCAAACTCAATGTGTGGTTTGTGTGTTTCAAATGCTGTACAATAAAAGTGCAATAACTGCCTCAGAATATGACCCAAAATAAGGCTTTGAAAGAATTTTATTGAAATTTGTCAATTTGAGTCCTAATCCCTTACGGTTTCAAAAAGCGTGCTTTGGGTTTAAGCGCCAATATCCCAGACTCTCACCCAAAGCCATTTCTTTGCTAAAACAGCACCATTTGTAGTCATATGAAAACCTATACAACAGGTCATTTGGCACATTCAACTCATTCCATAGTGTTCTGTACTGGCAATTCATACTTAACACAACTTAGCTCCATATCTGAGCAAATAAATGCCTTAACCATCTTTATTGATAACGGCATCAAAATTGATTTGACCGCAAGAGAAATGTATACAGTAATCCTATCAGAATGTCTCTATAAAACAACTCACGCCGAGATGAAGTCACTTATTTAAAGGGTTCCACGGTACTGGGTGATGCTGAGACTTGATTCTGGTCACAGAACATTCAATCCAGAGGCAATCTCAAATCAGCCCCAATAATCAGCATTATGATAAATTCATCTCTGAACGAGGGCCGTGTTTGGATTTCAGGAGGTGATGATACATTACACTGAAACATCTGAGCGCATGGGTATCCCATTTGAAGTGAATAAGAGCCCTTTCACATCATAACCAAAGACTTGAAATGTCATAGGGCAAATACGAATAACAATGACATGTCCCAACTAAAATCAACAATTCTTTAATCGCTAATGGTAAGTAGAACATACTCAAATGATTTTGCCGTTTGCTCGATTCATGGGAGAGCATTTAGTTTTGGTTTTAATGCTGGTTAGAAATAGTTTCCATATTGAGGTTTTATCAGGCCTTTGCTTGGATTTGTATTTCCTTAGGAAGCGGTTTTAAGTAAAGATACTGGTCATTGTAACATTCCTAAAGCACGCACTCTGATGGACAAAGGGAAACGTCTCATTTGGACAAAACCCAGGTAAGAGTAACAAGATTAACGATTTTTCATCTTCACATAGAAAGTTCGATCAGAAAGGCATTAGTTGACTAGACCAACATTTACTGAACAGTGATTTCGGGAGAGCTCAGTGACAGATTCCAAAAACATTACAGCGTTCCTGATCATTTCAGGGGTTCAGGACACAAAGATCTGGAAGACTTTAGCCTGGCAGATACAAAGATAAGTCATCCACTCCATTTGGAAGACAGGTGAGGTTGGTCTTGGGTTTACAGTCTTGACAATCATGTAGATGAACAAGTACTAGATATAGGAAATAAAACCCTTGTTTAAGAGCCAATTGTTTGCATGAATAAGAGGGAAATTATACTACCAATATATTCTAGTACACTTTAAAACAGTCGCAAAGAGAAAAGTTACAATGGTAAAAGCTGCTGCATGGGGTATACTAATACTGTATCTTCCAACTTGTGATTTAACAGAATACATTAGGTCAAAGGGATGATTATTTCATCTTCCCTGTATGCATTAGTTGATCAAATACAAGGATCCAAACTTGTCTGGTGTACATGGCAGTGGGTCTGGCAAATTGAGTGACACCATTGTGAACTGGTTTAACAACTGCATAGGGAAAACATTGCCCCATAGCATACAGGCATAGCCAAGTACCATCACCGTAACCATATGAAAAACAATCAGAGCTTGCCACGACTGGTGGTGGGAAAACAAACAGAACAACTTTCCCAGCTCGTGTTAACCCTTTAAATTCAGTAAGCTCCTATCACCTGAGGCTGCTCTTACATGATGTCCTTCTGGTTAAGACATTTGAACAATATGTAAGAAAAGCCAAGCAGAGGCACCTATGCCTGACTGGATTTGTTATAGCATTGTCTTTATTAAATCGATGGGGATAGGTGCAGCTCTTTAAAAGGAAAGAAAATGAACTGCAACAGATGGACAATTTGATTGCCAAGGCAGTTTTTGCATAAAATACTGACTAACATTCAAGATGTGAAGAAAAAAAACAAGAGACACGTTTGTAGTACTGATATTGAGGAGTGTAAAATAACAGAACTTGTTACTCCTATGGAAGAACAAAAAATAAATAAAATCAGTAAAATAGAGTTTAGAACCTTCCATTTCAATATATGGGGAAAAATGTGATAACATAATTCATTACAATTTATCTGTTCTCAAACAAACTATTTGCATTTGGCATAAGATCTGCCGGCTCCATTTCAGTGTCACCACCACCGCCCAGTCTACAAACCAGGAAAGGCTGTTTGGAGATCTCCAAAGAATGTGGTTTTTCCATTTCAAGAGATCTCTGTGCACTTAGGACAGAGTATGAGAAACAGCACGCAAAGCTTTTCCGGATGCAGTGTAGCTACACAGAGATCTGGCCAAACATGCCAGTGTCACATCTTCGAAAGAAAAAAAGTTAAAGAAACGTGGTCTGCTTTGTCCTCACTAGTGCTTTTGGCCCCAATGAGGGGAATCATCCCTCCCTTCATGGCATCTTTAGGAATAACCCCTCCCTTCATGGCATCTTTAGGAATAACCCCTCCCTTCATGGCATCTTTAGGAATAACCCCTCCCTTCATGGCATCTTTAATAAGTTATTTTAGAGCAAACAGAATCCAGAGTTTCTCTTTCTTCGGTTTGCAGAGAGAAAAGAGAAAATGTCAACCAGTCCAGTTTTGAAGTTGCTGTTGATCATAGTTTGCTATAAGTTTCTTTATATGTGCCAGTTTGCTGTGTAGATATTCACAGCGGTTCTTCTCTTGGCTATAGTTTGGATTCGTCTGAGGGAAAGTAAAACAAAATCAGTATGTTGAAAAATTACTTGAGCAGCTTTATGAGAAACAAATTGTCAGATGCAAAGATTACCTTTTTTATTTTACGATACTCTTGGAGTATCTGATTGTGGATTGTCTAAAAGACAAAAATGGCAAAACAATTAATAAACGTGTCAATCAGTGATTGTCAGAACATTAACTACAAATGAATCCTGAAGATGAACATTGGAACAATAACACCAGCAGCTTAGGTAGAACCGTAGAGAGTATGCGTCAGTGGGCCAAAGGGGTCGTACCTTGTACTTGTCTGTGCCTTGTTGGAGCTGCTTAAGCTCAGTGTCGAGCACAGTGAACTGCCGGGTGATGCCCTCTATCCGAGCGTGGAGGCCCCGGTACTCACTATACTCAGTATTAAAGTAATTCTTGTATGTTTGGCGCTGCTCGGAAGAGCCAATCACGGTATACTCCCTGTTCAGAAAGAGGAAACAGAATGCAGAAGTAAGAGTGGAGTACTTCAATGAAATAGCTTTCAATTGCACACTTTCCATGTCATTAGAATCTGTTGCACTGAAACAAATGGTAATTTCCTAATACATGTATTGTGGTTTTATAGGTAGGAAGTGCTTACGATAAATAGTCTGCCATCTCAGTCGATGACGAAGGAACACTGGTGTTGTTGCACATTCCATTGAGCTCTGAAAGGAAGCACAAGGTTACTTTGTAAGTGAAGTTTAAGGTTAACAATATATCGAGTCTATGACTCCAAGTAAAACTTTTTGTGCTAGGTAGTTAATATTAGCTACAGCTCATCTACTGTACCTGTGACAAAGCTTAGGTATTTCTCCTCCTATAGCTTGTCCTCAAATAAAAATGGTGAGCCAACATGTTTTCAGCACTTACTTCCACTGATCAAAACTCGTTTTATGGCCCGCTTGTTCATCTGCAGCCGACAGTGAGCAATATTTTAGGAACATCAAATCACGATAAAATTGAAGAATTGAATTGTGATACATATCGTATCTGCTCCTAAGTATCGTGATAATATATCGTGAGGTCCCACGCAATTCCCAGCCCTACTTTCTTAATTGAAGCCAATAAACTCACTGATCAATTAGGGCTTCCATTCACAAGAACGCAGACTGCAGTAATATACAGTACCAGTCAAAAGTATGGACACCTACTCATTCAAGGGCTCGTTATTTTTACTATTTTCTACATTGTAGAACAGTGAAGACATCTAAAAACTATGAAATCATGTAGTAACCAAAGTGTTAAATCTAAATGTTTTTTATTTGAGATTATTCAAAATAGCCATCCTTTGCCTTGATGACAGCTTTGCACACTCTTGGCATTCTCTCAACCAGCTTCACCTGGAATGCTTTTCCAACAGTCTTGAAGAAGTTCCCACATATGCTGAGCACTTGTTGGCTGCTTTTCCTTCACTCTGCGGTCCAACTCACCCCAAACCATCTCAATTGGGTTGAGGACGGGTGATTGTGGAGGCCAGGTCATCCGATGCAGCACTCCATCACTCTCCTTGGTCAAATAGCCCTTACACAGCCTGGAGGTGTGTTGGGTCATTGTCCTGTTAAAAAACAAATGATAGTCCCACTAAGCGCAACCCAGATGGGATGGCGTATCACTGCAGAATGCTGTGGTAGCTGGTTAAGCGTGCCCTTGAATTCTAAATAAATCAGTGTCACCAGCAAATCACCCCCGCACCACCTCCATGCTTCACCTTGGGAACCATACATGCAGAGATCCGTTCACCTACTCTGCATCTCACAAAGATAGTGGTTAGAACCAGAAATCTCAAATTTAGATTCAAACCAAAGGACAGATTTCCACCAGTCTAATGTCCATAACTTGTATTTCTTGGCCCAAGCAAGTCTTCTTATTGATGTCCTTTAGTAATGATTTCTTTGCAGAAATTCAACCATGAAGGCCTGATTCATGCAGTCTCCTCTGAACAGTTGATGTTGAGATGTGTCTGTTTCTTGAACTCAGAAGCATTTATTTGTGCTGCAATTTCCTGAGGCTGCTAACTCTAATGAACTTATCCTCTGCAACAGAGCTAACTCCAGGTCTTCCTTTTGTGTGGCGGTCCTCACAAGCCAGTTTCATCATAGCGCTTGATGGTTTTTGCAACTGCGCTTGAAGAAACTTTCCAAGTTGTTAAAATGTTCCCGGATTGACTTCATGTTTTAAAGTAACGGACTGTCTTTTCTCTTTGCTTATTTGAGCGGTCATAACATGGAACTTGGTCTTTTACCAAATAGGGCAATCTTCTGTATACCACAACTGATTGGCTCAAACACATTAAGAAAATAAATACCACAAATTAGCTTAAAGCACACCTGTTAACTTCATCAGGGTAGGGGGCAGTATTTTGACGTCCGGATGAAAAGCGTGCCCGTAGTAAACTGCCTGCTACTCAGGCCCAGAAGGTAGGATATGCATATTATTAGTAGATTTTGATAGAAAACACTGAAGTTTCTAAAACTGTTTGAATGATGTCTGAGTATAACAGAACTCATATGGCAATCAAAAACCTGAGATAAAATCCAACCAGGAAGTGTGGAAATCTGAGGTTTGTAGTTTTTCAAGTGATTGCCTCTAGTAGTGTCTGTGGGGTCATTTTGCACTTCCTAAGGCTTCCACTAGATGTCAGTCTTTAGAACGTTGTTTCATGCTTCTACTGTGAATGGGGAGAGAATAAGAGCATATGGAGTCAGATGACTGAGAAAATGACATGAGCTCAATCTCGCGCGCTCCCGTGAGAGTTAGGTGTGTTCCTTTTCATTTCTGAAGACAAAGGAATATTAGATAAAAACATCCTAAAGATTGATTCTATACATCGTTTGACATGTTTCTACCAACTGTAATATAACTTTTTGTCTGAAGTTACTGCGCGAGCACAGTGCATTTGGATTACTCCACTGAACGCGAACAAAATGGAGGTATTTGGACATAAAGATGAACTTTATCGAACATTTATTCTGGAACTGGGATTCCTGGGAGTGCATTCCGATGAAGATCAAAGGTAAGTGAATATTTATGTTATTTGTAACTTCTGTTAACTCAAATGGCGGGTATCTGTATGGCTTCTTTTGGTGTCTGAGCGCTGTACTCAGATTGCAAAGTTTCCTTTCGCCTTAAAGCTTTTTGAAATCTGTCACACTTCTCCTTAATGCAACCGCTGTATCTATAAATTCTTTGAATAACAGTTGTATATTTTATCAACGTTTATGATGAGTATTTCTGTAAATTGATGTGCTCACTCACCGGAAGTTTTGGGAGGCAAAACATTTCTGAACATTACACGCCAGTGTAAAATGTTTCTTAATTTTTTTTTATATATAAATATGAACTTTATCGAGCAAAACATACATGTATTGTGTAACATGAAGTCCTATGAGTGCCATCTGAAGATCAAAGGTTAGTGATTAATTTGAGCTGTATTTCTGGTTTTTGTGACGCCTCTCCTTGCTTGGAAAATGGCTGTGGTTTTTCTTGTCTAGGCACTGTCCTAACAATCTAATGTTACGCTTTCGCTGTAAAGCCTTTTTAAAATCGGACAGTGTGGTTGGATTAACGAGAAGTGTATATTTTCCCCACATACCCCAGAGGTTAATTGAAATGCATGCCAGGTGACTACATCATGAAGCTGGTTAAGAGAATGCCAAGAGTGTGCAAAGCTGTCATCAAGGCAAAGGGTGGCTACTTTGAAGAATCTCAAATATAAATATTTTTATTTGTTTAACACTTTTTTGGTTAGGACATGATTCCATATGTGTTATTTCATAGTTTTGAAGTCTTCACTATTATTCTACATGAAGAAAACAGTGAAAATAAAGAATGAGTAAGTGTCCACACTTTTGACTGGTACTGTAGGTATAGGATTCATTCATCCATTTTATCAATTCATTTAAAATTGGGACGGATATGTTGAGTACATAATGTCATCTTTCCACTTTGAAAAATGTCTCATTAAATCACCAAGTTCAAAATTAATGAGATGGAATCATGCTTAACAGGTCTCCCTTCTGCCAATCGTTCATCTAATTGTACAATGACAGACTTCTCTCTGTACATTTATAGAGAGGTTAAGATCCACACCATAGCTTGTACACGTCTCACCTGTGCTGCTGTGTGGAATACTACTGCTCTTCAGTTTCTCAGGGCTGGAGGTGATGTCACAAGCTTTTCTTGGCTCCGGAACACGCTCCTCTGCTCCTTTCCTCTCCTCTCTCACTCGCCCACGTTCCCTCTCTTTGGACTTTTCCTTGTCTTTGTGTTTTTTGGACTTCTTCTTGGACTTGCCGTGCAGGGAGGGCAAGGTGCCCTTGCCCTGGGGCCCATCGAGGCCGGTGTGTCCGAGGGACGAGAGGCCCAGGGTTGGTACGGACAGCGCTGCGGGCCCAGAGAAAACTGGTGGCTGGCTCAGTCTCTCAGCTACAGCGGCCTCTTGGCCCTCACAGTCCCGGCCATTGTGGCTGGAGTCGTTGCTAACGTCGGAGAGTGGGTCGAAGGGCCGGTGGATGTCAAGTAAGGGGAGCTGGGAGCTGGACGTCACGCCTTCAACTGCTGGCGCCGCAACCCCTGCCCCACTCCCCTCCTTTCCATTGGAGGAACTCGGCTTGCCATTTATTGGCACCGCTGCCTTGTTAGCCATGTGTGATATCCTGGGCTTTTTGTTGGCCAGAGGATCGATGAAATCTGCAGCAGGTCGTTTCTGGCACAAACAGAGTTTGAGGCAGAAAATTAAAAACAGGAATATGGACTCATTTCAACTCTAAGGATTCGGAGAAAAAAATATGAGCAGATAACTATTACTGACAGATTAAGAATATCTACTAAAACCCTGAGGATTAACTTTAAGCTCGTGCTGGTGTGAAGCAGAGAAGGTCAGAGTGAAAGGGATCTCTCAGCCACATTAGGAGTATGATGACTAGGGACGGGCATTTCACTATTCAAATAATCTCAATGACATTTCTTGCCAGATAGCAGGATCGCCCCCCCCCCCCACAAACAAATGCTTTTCTCTTGACAAGAATGACAAATGCATATGGCAGAACAGCAGACAGGCTGCTTTTCTCTGTAGTTTTTCACTAAAAGCAACAGTAAAAGAGTAGTCTGATTTTCACCATGATTGAACTGATTCAGTCACAAAAAAAGGTGTTTTGCAATGATCTGTGTCAGGTCTTGTGGAAACTGTTAGGTGCGTGCCTTTACCATTTGAAGTGGGGAAAATAGATTACCAATGTCAGGGCAGACTGGACTAGAGGGCTAAATGCGCAGCAGAAGCTCAACGCACAGTTATAAAAACTACATTCAAAAGTTTGCTATATTAGATTAAGTATTTCAAATGTCATGGTATATCCTTGTGGGTAATATCACAAGGATAACATAATTTAATTCATTTAAAAGCTTTTTCATTGTCAAAATAGGCCTTAAGAGATCTGCAAAAATAAACACTCGTAATAGAATACCTACGTCTGTTCAGATATCTGGAAAACCGTGCCCATCCCCAAGGATGACCATCCCCTTTCCACACAATGCATGGTACTGTATTACTAACAGACTACATTTGATCCAACCTACACTAACAACTTCGGAAGTGGCTGACCTAGTCACAGTGGAGCAGAAAGTCCTTGGTTCTGAAATAACACTGGGTACAGTTTGGAGCCCTGTGGACCTTCACAGCTCCATAACCTGTTTAGTTTGGTAGAACTTCTCTCACCAAACCCAGACTGGCCACATATACAACTGCACCTTGGTGGGTTTATGTTTACAGCGAGTGTTCCAAAACACCCTCTTTTCAATGAACACCAGAACCAACTGTGTGTGTACGGAGGAGGGTGTGTATTTACTAATGCGTAAGAAGGGAGGAAACGAAGGTAAAGCACATGCGGTGTCTCAGGAAAACTCAGAGGGGAAGGAGCGAACGAAATCTACAGTAACTTCTCTTAATGGGACCACAAACGGTGGAAGGCCCTATGAGGACACTCTGTAAGGAGTGGGTGGTAAGTGGTTAAGAAGGGGAGGAGCAGGGGCATGGAGACAAGGAGAAGTAGAAGAGATGGCTCACCTGCGACGGGGAGCTGCTAGCCAGCTCTTTGGGAGGGCTCACTGGGAGTGGGACCTCAGCTGGAGGAACCACTGTGGTGGTGCTCAGAGTCTGACTCTGGGCCTGACACATTTTCCTAAAACAAAACAAGTCAGAAGCTGAGTCACCACAGACATAAATAATACATTGCGTGAGCCCAATTCAGACATTCATTAATTTTGGAAAACTTCCAGGTTAAATCTAGTGCACAAGTACATTCATTGAGTTGGCAAGTCTGTCATGTAACTAGTTCTACGTCAGTGTGTTCATTCAAAGCACCAACTCCAAGGTCAATTCATAATTTTTCACCCATTACTTTAGATTTGTGTGCGTGGTGAAATTGTTAGACATTACTTGTTCGATATTACTGCACTGTTAAAGCTAGAAACACAAGCATTTCACTACATTTGCAATAACATCTGCTAAACACGTGTATGTGACCAATTTGATTTGACTCCCAGTTCCATTGGACCTGTGACATTGGCACATGACCATATTATGGTGGCCTTGCTCTACATTCTGTTATTTTCCATGTCTCAGACAGAAATACACATTTAACTGACCTGGTTAAACAAGTCAGACATCATAAACAGATATCTGGCAAAGCCTTGGGTGAGATGCTAAGTATCAGCTGCTAAATAAAAACACAGTATACAGAGATTGTGTGATGTGTGTACATCAACAGAATATTATTTGTGTATGTTGGTAGAGTGTTGACAGTAGGGGGCAGTGGGATACAGAGGGGAATTATCCAAGTCCCGCCCCTACAGAGAGGGAGAAAAAAAAAGGGGAAAGTGTAAGAAACGCTAGAGGGGTGGGGAGAACAGCCTAGGGAGAAGGCTGGCTGCTGTGCAGTGGTCCTGTCACAGCTGAAGCCTAAGGAGCCTCGACTCAAGCGCCGAGCCTGGACCTTGAACCAGTGCCACCTCACAAGGATCAGCATGTGCTGGGACAGTGTTGCATCACAGGTCTTCCAATCATTTTTCTGCACTACACTTGCGTGACCATAGCTGGTGTTCAAACATTGTGGGAGGGTGTTCAGCTGATAAGCTAGCCAAGGCTCAAAGTACAGTCCAAAAAGACATACGGTAGGCATCTCTTGCTTTTGAATGAAGTCCATAGAAACATTTAATCATTGAAAATGTGAAATATTCCCTGCTATATTGAGTCCAACAATTTTGGGTCAACTCAGTAAACCCAACTAAGCACACTGCAATGCCTGTTCTAAATTTAGCTGCAAGCTGCATTTCCTTACTGCCCCAGATCTTGAGAAACCAGATTTTTTTCACTGGTCCCACCAGTAAAAAAAGCCAGTTAGGCGTGTCAAGAACACAGGGCAGAGAGAAAACCACACATGGTGAGTGGTGCCTGGTTTCAGACTTGAGTCTACTATTCCTGAGGATATCTGGAACTACAGCACCTGGGATTCTATGGAAATTTGTTTAAACTAACACACAAAGCTGAGGTGATAAAGTACACAAACCAAAGTGAGGAGGATTCCATTATTGCTGGTTCATGCCACTGGCAGTTATTGACATGTGGAACTGTACACAAAAGCACTGGTTTTAATATGGCATGCAATATAGTAATATAGCGCCACCTAGCACATACCGAACAAGGATCCTCTTCAGAAGTTGCTGGTCTCCCTCAGTGTAGCCTGGCCAGTCCTTTTGAATGTCCTTCAACAAAGAGTCCTTCAATGTGAAGGTGTTGTCTCTCACATTTTGGTTAGCCACCTATAGACAGCAATCAATACATGACATTAATGCCATGACAGTATTCTGGAGGAATGCATATTCTAAACCCATCCTCTAGAAATGCACCATTAATACCCTGCAACACAGGCAGTGAGAAGACTCTGTAAGCAGTGGGCTGGAGGGCTGGCCTGTAACCACAGGCTAAGCCCCTGGCTCTAGTAGGAGGTTTGGGTCCTGTGACTAACTTATCTGTTGAGGACACTGGGCTCAGAAGGGCCATGGGTCTGCCAAGCCCCAGTACAACTAACCTGTTGTGAAAGGCACCATAGCCTAGGAGCGTGACTGACTTAACTAACCTGTTGCAGGAGGCTGTCCAGAGAGTCCTTGTCGAAGGGCAAGAGGCCATCCTTCTGCAGGCGCAGGATGAGCTCAGGCTTTCTGTAGGGCTTGAGGGCTAGCAGGTGGGTGAGGCGCTCCCTCAGGGGCCTCTGCTGCGCCGTGCTCTTCTTCCCGGCACTGCTAGAGATGATGACAGGCCGCGACGTCCGCCGCGATGGAGCGATGTCAGACAGCCCAGGTGCTGGTTTCCGGATCTGCACCTTCTTACCTAATTAGAACAGAGACATGGCTGTGTCAGAAAGGTTGGACCTGTGTGGCATAACCATGAGAGGTTGGCTTTGTAATGAGAAGTTGTACTGTAGGTTGATTACGAACATCTTCAAAAAGTTACTTGACAGCCATCAAAATGTTCTCTTCAACAGAAAAGTACACATCTAGCAGTACCTGTTATAATATCAGGGTGAGCTTCATAAATGAACCCAACTAGTCTATAAAGTCACCACAGTACATATAGTTGAACAAGCTGCTTCCTGGCCAAACAGCTACATTAAACATATCTGTGAACCTGTGATGGCGTTTGTGGCGACTGGGCAGTTAGGCAATTGGTTTGGTGCCGAGTCACAGGCATGGCATTGTGAAGCTCTGAGCTCCTAAACATCCTGCCAAGTCAGCCCCTTGGGCCCTACACAGGGAACCATGAGCCTGCAATTACACATACACTGAGCTCAGCTACTTTTCACCAGAATTAAGGTCATGTGGATATAAAAGTGTGACTAAGACAGCTTGGGACTCGGCGGAAATGACACCACACCGTTTTAACTTCCTCTCCAACAAGTAAATTGCAGTGTATCCTAAAAGCTTAATCAAAAACAACAATGCATATTAGAGATTATGCAGTTTGATTTCTAGGTACATTTGTTTCTGTTCAGGGCTGCTATGGTCTTCACTGAACTGCAGCAGAACCAGTTTCAGTATGCAGCTCTCCTGAGACTAGTAAAAAGCCCACACAGTATGTTTGATGTTCACTTGAAGCAGCCCTGCGTGTGTGTGTTTTCAGTGTGGAAATGGCATCTCTACCCTGGAGGAGGCTGGATAAGAGTCTAAAATCTCTCCCACTGGATGTGGCCACACTAGGAGGTCGGAGCACTTGACTGATGTGGAAATAACCCACATGTTCAATAAGAGCCTGGCTGATGAGCATGCTACTGCTCTGACTGCCTGGCGTGCTCCACACCCCCTACCACACCCTGATATTAGACAGCTTACCAGGGAGCAGCATTCACATGAAAATGTCCCTCCCGCTGAGTCAGCATTCACTCACCCTGGATGTAAACAGACATGAGGGAACATCTCCCAAAAAATAAACTTGATAAATCTTGTATGCATCCATCCTAGACTAGGGCTAAATTAGTAGCCCATGTTTTTGACTGATTTGGGTGTTACCACAGCTCTCAGTGTAGACAATGTCTAAGGGCCTTACCCACGTATCTCCCCCCAGGCTTGATGACGATCGCACCCCTGCTGCGGGTCTCCTCCTCTGCCTGAGCCATGCTTTGCCTGGCCTTCTGGTAAGAGTCGTCCGTGGCACACACCGTGATCTTGTCCTGGATTCCACCCAGGCAGTCCAGCTGAATGCTCCCCTCACTGAGAAACACACAGGAGAAAGGGTTAAACAGACACAGAGACCAACAGGTCAACTAAGTGACCCCCTACCACCACTGCAGGAAAAAATATATCTTATGTGAAACACTACTGCCTATAAAGACGAGTGAGGAAGTACATTCTGTAAACGTTTTATGCCCAACACTCCTAGCTGGGTTAATATTCATGACATACCACTGTCTTGAGGGCATTATAACGTGATTCTCTATTCAACAGTGGATTCCCACATTAACAAACCAACGTTGCATTAAATCCTAATCTTTCCTGGTTTTGACTGTTTCCTCCTTTAATTCTTCCTAACTTTGATGGTTTGGCAGAGGATGAAATAAAGTTGGCAGCTCTGCCTCTGGTTTATATTGGAATTAGGGGCTCATAAGCATCCAGGGTGATCTCCAACCAAACACATCTCATTAGAAATGTTTGAGGACATGATAGGTGTTAAAACAGTAGACAGTCAGAGCCGGGACTTAGTTCCTCTCGTCAATACGCAAACATCTGACCCAATTCAATACATTTGCACAACATTGTTATTCGATCAGACTCCAGAGGCAGATAGGCCGAAGACAGCACTAGAGCAGATAGAACTCTCCTAAAAACACGTTTCAGGACATTCCTAATCCAGTTCAGCTCTTAACCATGTTAACAAACTCCTCCGCATGGGGCCATGGTACAGAAGCTTCAATCCAAAACAGAACTTTAAAGGGTATTTATATGTATATAAAATGCATGAATGAGTGATGAATTTGTGCATGTGTTATATGTCAAAGAGGGGATGAGGCAAGCCCATGTCCAATTCCTCTGTGGTCTCTCACCTGGTGATGTACTGCTGGATGCAGTCAAAGCTGCCCTGTGGGTTGTCTCTACCCACATTGGACAAGTAGAAAGTAAACAGTCGCAGCTCATTCGGATTTTCCGACCACGGTATTGAGATTTTCTGTGGACAGAGGAAAATAAATCAAATGGTTACCATTCTTCCCTGAGAGTGCCTTTAATGATAAATATAGGAAAGGTCATCCATAATCTGTTACATTCAAATCATCCACCAGCTTGTGTGACAGGTTTAGAGAATAAATCTTACAGCATTGTTTGCCGACTGTCTCACTGCCCTCCATATACAGTAAAACCACTTATGAGCAATCTCGTGTACTGGTGTGGAGTACAGTAGGTCTCCAATAGGGGAACCATATCAGCAAAGCTCTAAACGCTGGTTGAACCACTAAGCATGCCCCAGGCCCATCTGGTGTTCTGACATGTTCAGTGAATAAAGTCAAAGCATTACTTGTCCCCTGGGTGACCTCTTCAGATACAGTAAACCCACTCACCACCCCGTTACATTTGAGCAACACAGGTAACTGCCAAAATAAAAGGAAACACTTTAGGAAGACCTCTTCCTATGAGACTGACCAGGTGAAAGCTATGATCCCATAGATGTCACATGGTAAATCTAAGGCTGTCCGACTAAAAATAATTGGTCGACCAAGAGCAGTGTGCTCTTTCAACCAATCGTCTGGTCGAAAATTTAGAACCAGTATTTTTCCATATATAGACATGTTTTAATCAAATCAACTATATGTAGGCTACTGAGCTTGTCTGATGTTTAAAGCACGCTGTGAATAAATAACTAAGAATTCATTCATTTTTTACCTTTATTTAACTAGGCAAGCCAGTTAAAAACAAATTCTTATTTTCAATGACGGCCTAGGAACAGTGGGTTAACTGCCATGTTCAGGGGCAGAACGACAGATTTTTATCACGTCAGCTCGGGGATTCGGTCTTGCAACCTTCCGGTTACAACGCGCTAACCACTAGGGTACTTGCCACCTCAAACTAGCCTAACCAAAAGAAGATGGAGAAAAATGGTTCCCAAACCAACCAACCCCCCCCCCGCCGGCCTTCGCAGATTCTGCCATTTCGCTCTCGAAGTTGACGGTAATTGGCTACACCAAGGGTCGGCAACCTTTTCCATTAGGAGTGCTAATTTATCTTTGCATTTCTACCGATCTGCGTGACAGTTATGATTTTCATATGTGCATTATCATGGAACAGTTTAATTTATTTTACAATAAAGTCTTCCAATCTCAAAAGCATTGTCATGTGGATGAGATTAATATATTTTTTAAATATAGAAATCTAAAAGTAACTTCTATTGCCATGGCCAACTATGTAAAAATACCCACATAAAGCCAACAAATTAAAAAAACGTAGCATAATAAAGCATATTGGCTACACATGGCCTGTCTGCTAGGAAATTGAAACATTGTATCAACTTGGTACAGCTGGAAACTTGCAACATTTTAGAAAATATTCTGGACCCTCAGTTTCCCTTGCTAGTGAGCTCTGGGCAGACACAGCTGTAGGCTATTTGCACATGGGATAAGAAGTAATTAGGTATTCTATGACATTTCCACTGAATCAGAGCATGACATTTTCCCTTTCACACAGTGGTTATTGAAAGGGAGAGGCGCTACATTGATGAACTACTGTAATTCTCAAGGGATGTAAAAAACAGACTGTTTACATGCTGTTTGATGTGAAGGAAAAAGTGCCACAACTCATTAGATGAACGAGTTAAGACAATCAGTAACACTATCAGATCCTCAAAAAAAGGCCACATTTATAAGCCTACATTTGCACACGGACTAGGTAGCCTAGGCCTCTGGGCATAAAATGTACTTTTTGCTCCACCAGCTACTGTGGCAGGTAGATATAAAAATATACCAACCACTCAGATTTTTACCAACCAAAATATACAGCTCAAAAAAATAAAGGGAACAATTAAACAACACATCCTAGATCTGAATGAAATAATCTTATTAAATACTTTTTTCTTTACATAGTTGAATGTGCTGACAACAAAAATCACACAAAAATAATCAATGGAAATCCAATTTATCAACCCATGGAGGTCTGGATTTGGAGTCACACTCAAAATTAAAGCGGAAAACCACACTACAGGCTGATCTAACTTTGATGTAATGTCCTTAAAACAAGTCAAAATGAGGCTCAGTAGTGTGTGTGGCCTCCACGTGCCTGTATGACCTCCCTACAACGCCTGGGCATGCTCCTGATGAGGTGGCGGATGGTCTCCTGAGGGATCTCCTCCCAGACCTGGACTAAAGCATCCGCCAACTCCTGGACAGTCTGTGGATGGAGCGAGACATGATGTGCTCAATTGGATTCAGGTCTGGGGAACGGGCGGGCCAGTCCATAGCATCAATGCCTTCCTCTTGCAGGAACTGCTGACACACTCCAGCCACATGAGGTCTAGCATTGTCTTGCATTAGGAGGAACCCAGGGCCAACCGCACCAGCATATGGTCTCACAAGGGGTCTGAGGATCTCATCTCGGTACCTAATGGCAGTCAGGCTACCTCTGGCGAGCACATGGAGGGCTGTGCGGCCCCCCAAAGAAATGCCACCCCACACCATGACTGACCCACCGCCAAACCGGTCATGCTGGAGGATGTTGCAAGCAGCAGAACGTTCTCCACGGCATCTCCAGACTCTGTCACGTGCTCAGCGTGAACCTGCTTTCATCTGTGAAGAGCACAGGGCACCAGTGGCGAATTTGCCAATCTTGGTGTTCTCTGGCAAATGCCAAACGTCCTGCACGGTGTTGGGCTGTAAGCACAACCCCCACCTGTGGACGTCGGGCCCTCATACCACCCTCATGGAGTCTGTTTCTGACCGTTTGAGCAGACACATGCACATTTGTGGCCTGATGGAGGTCATTTTGCAGGGCTCTGGCAGTGCTTCTCCTGCTCCTCCTTGCACAAAGGCGGAGGTAGCGGTCCTGCTGCTGGGTTGTTGCCCTCCTACGGCCTCCTCCACGTCTCCTGATGTACTGGCCTGTCTCCTGGTAGCACCTCCATGCTCTGGACACTACGCTGACAGACACAGCAAACCTTGCCACAGCTCGCATTGATGTGCCATCCTGGATGAGCTGCACTACCTGAGCCACTTGTGTGGGTTGTAGACTCCGTCTCATGCTACCACTAGAGTGAAAGCACCGCCAGCATTCAAAAGTGACCAAAACATCAGCCAGGAAGCATAGGAACTGAGAAGTGGTCTGTGGTCCCCACCTGCAGAACCACTCCTTTATTGGGGGTGTCTTGCTAATTGCCTATAATTTCCACCTGTTGTCTATTCCATTTGCACAACAGCATGTGCAATTTATTGTCAATCAGTGTTGCTTCCTAAGTGGACAGTTTGATTTCACAGAAGTGTGATTGACTTGGAGTTACATTGTGTTGTTTAAGTGTTCCCTTTATTTTTTTGAGCAGTGTATATTTCCCCCACTAAAATTACACCAACAAAAGAAAAAGAACAGATGAGCATGCTTTGTAATGTTACTAAAACAAATGTTTTGCCAGTAAGTAGTAAATTGTTTAATTTTGTGATCCGTGTCTTAACCAAAATGTTACATATGACAAAGATTTTTACCTGCCCCTTTAACGGCGGGAGGTTACAGTGGTAGCATGACTGGAGTCATGTTTGTGCCTGCTGTGAGATGGAGTCTGTCTAGTAGAAGCATAGAACAAAACAATGTAAATAGCCAAGATACACAAGGACCAAGTCATGTCTCACTTCAGACTTCGGTTTCAAGAAAATTAGACCAATTTATGCCTGTGCGCAGGTCTACTAAAAATGTATCTTTCACTCAGCTCTTTAAGTGCGCACAGCCCCTGGCCAGGCAGTGTTGCAGCACTATATTGTAGCCTATTTGTAGTGCTGTGTGATTTACCAGCTATGAAACAAAAACGGCAGAAATACTTTAGAAACCGCTATTGCAGGATTTATTTTACTATAAATGTGATCATACTTCACCATTTTTTATTCACAAAATGTGCGTAATGCTCAGAATTTGGTGCCAAACAAACATTGTAGATTAGCAATTATGGGAATTAAGGTTAAATGTACTACAGGTGACATCCCCGCTCCTCCGTAATGGATTAGTACACTGTGACAGGTGTCAATCAAGACATGCCACAAAAAAGAAATTTTACAACTGAGACACTAAATACAAATCGGTAGACCAACAGCCTCATCGACCAAATGGGGTCTGCCTAGGGCTGTTACGGTGACCATATCACCTCCACACTGGTGGTCATGAGTAATGACCGCAGTCAAATTCATGCATAACCACGTGTTCACATGAGAACAGTGTTTTCACGCTAATTGATTGCATTATGGAACCGTCACGCTTATAACCTACTGCCATGTGCGCACTGCTGCACTTATAATGTGAAGAAATAGCCTTAGTTTATCAACTTTTTATTAAAACATTTTTAGGGGGTGATCAGCTTCAATATTGCAAATTGTTGCTTCCATAAATGTAATTGTCTGCATAATTTCCACTCCCCCATACACACTTTAATATAGATTTAAAAGCGTGGATATCTACTGATGCAGGAGCATGCTTTTGTGGCAGTCAATAGCCCGCTGGACTTCGGGAGACCTGCTCCCTGACAGTTTCATTACAATACCTTTATTATTCCGCAAACCCTACCACCCCTCCCCATTTTGGATTAAACTAATAAACAATAACACTTAGGCTTCTACCTTCAGTTTATACACAATAGTTATATTTTGTTTAATACTGGCCTTCCTTTATCTCTGTAACAGTCAGTATATGGTGTGGCCACCAGCTGCATTGGAGTACTGCAGTGCATCTCCTCATGGACTGCACCAGATTTGCCAGTTCTTGCTGTGAGACTTTACCCCACTCTTCCACCAAGGCACCTGCAAGTTCCCGGACATTTCTGGGGGGGGGAAAAATGACACACTGCCGCAGACCATGACAGACCCTCCACCTCGATCCCGCTCCGGAGTACAGGCCTCGATGTAATGCTCATTCCTTCGACGATAAACGCGAATCCGACCATCACCCCTGGTAAGACAAAACCGCGACTCGTCAGTGAAGAGCACTTTTTGCCAGTCCTGTCTGGTACAGCGACGGTGTGTTTGTGCCCATAAACAACGTTGTCTGGTGAGGACCTGCCTTACAACAGGCCTACAAGCCCTCAGTCCAGCCTCTCTCAACCTATTGCACACAGTCTGAGCACTGATGGAGGGATTGTGCGTTCCTGGTGTAACTCGGGCAGTTGTTGCTGCCATCCTGTACCTGTCCCGCAGGTGTGATGTTTGGATGTACCGATCCTGTGCAGGTGTTGTTACATGTGTTCTGCCACGGCGAGGACGATCAGCTGTCCGTTCGGTCTCACAGTACAGACATTGCAATTCATTGCCCTGGCCACATCTGCAGTCCTCATGCCTCCTTGCAGCATGCCTAAGGCACATTCACGCAGATGAGCAGGGCATCTGTGTTTTTCAGAGTCAGTAGAAAGGCCTCTTTAGTGTCCTAAGTTTATAACTGTGACCTTAATTGCCTTCCATCTGTAAGCTGTTAGTGTCTTAACTACTGTTTCACAGGTGCATGTTCATTAATTGTTTATGGTTCATTGAACACGCATGGGGAAACAGTGTTTAAACCCTTTACAATGAAGATCTATGGATTTGGATTTTTACGAATTCTATTTGAAAGACAGGGTCAATTCATAAACCATGTGCCAAGGAATCAGTACATTGAAAATCTCAACTATTTTGCAATTTATATGGCACAGCTGTCAATGTTTTGGTCCTTACATGAAACTGGTATATATTTTTATTCATCACAATTTTCTTTAACCATTTTTTGTCTTTAATGCAGGGCCGACAGCCAAGCTCCTTACTTTTCCCCCTTCTACTTCCCACTTCCATTTTTGTGGTAATGCTGCAAGTTGGTTGTAATTTTGGGTAGAGCAGACAATTCTGTGTCTGTGTTAGCTGCATGTGTCACAACTCCAGCAGTCCTATTTATGACAATTTACAAAAATGACACCTTTAAAACATTTTTTCATAATTTTATATCAATTACTATGAGTTTAACCACTATTTGTTGTATTATTTGTTCTGTCTTTTCAGGTGGATTAAACTGAAATTGCAACCAAATTTCTATGGCTTGTTTAAAAAAAAAAAAACTATTTTTGAGATTACAACAGGTTATTTGAAAATTAAGTAATCTGAATAAAGGGACAAAGGCCATTCTTGAAAATGGGGTGAGACATTCTTACTAATTTACTAGAGAACCATTTTGGATTTAAGTATAACTTTTGTATGGCTGATGCCTTTAGTGAGAGGTCTAATGCTGTAATATTTATTAACATTTTAAGCTAATCATTCTGATCGGTTGCATCAGCCTCAATGCTTTTAAGAGTTGTAGTTGATGCGATTGGTTGTATTAATTTGGGATCTATTGCATCCCACAACTGTCCCAGCGTATGTTTGGAACATACATTCTTTGCACTGAAGGACATATCGGTCAACTTTGGTACTATGGGGGATAGTAGATTGACAGACTAGTGCTTTTGCTGTTTGTTAGGCTTACTCATCTTGTTGGCTGACTAAAAGTAGGCCAAACAGGGACAGTTTTAACATTTCAATACAAGCCTGGGAATTCGATAAGAGGGACACGCGCAGTTGCGTCCCCCATGTGTTGGTCTTTACTTGTAGCCTACTTAGCTGTGAGAAGGACCCAGATCACGTGACAGGTATTTGCTAATAAGAATGGAGATCTGAGAAAGCCATGCGAGTCAGAGGTGCTTTCAGAACACAGCAGCCGGGAATTATAATTATATTCAGCCCAAGGGCACAACAGCCACAAAAGGCATGGATTTTTTAAAAAGGGGCATTACGGCTACACAAGGGGGATGCCGTGGGAAAATGTGAGACCTGGTGAGAATATTATGAAGAACTTGTCAAATTGTGAATGAGAGAGAGACTGATGAAATGTGTGCAGCCTGCTCATGCCTTCCATGCAAAAAAATGTGATCATTAGTCACATCATGCAGCCTTAGAAGATATTAAAAAAAAGATACATATAGCACTTCCTTAGAAATCATTTGGAGAAAATATCCTTTCTATTGTATTTCAGCCATGTTCAATTGTATTCTGACTAAAATGATGCCACTGAATTCTAAGCCAATCTTGTCTGCTAAATGAACTAGTGTAGCCCACTGCCATATCAGGGCCTAACATAAGGACACCTGTGTTTGCTATTCTGTTCTTCTGAAATAGACTACATTTTCTTCATGTTTCTGTAGACCTGTGTAAAATAAAATGGATTTATTGCGGTGTAAGCTATATTAAATGGATGTAAATATTTTAAAAATGGATGTTCCAAAAGGTCTGCATCAATGGCTTGTAGGCTGTGTGTGGAAGCCAGGAGATGCTAAAAGTGTTAAACGGTCAATTACCGTGAGACCGGCAGTTATTTGCTTGACAATCACCGGCTGACAATTATGACCACGACAGCCTTAAGTCAGGCCTAGTCAAATCCACTTCAAATCAGTGTAGATGAAGGGGCGGAGACAGGGTTAAAGAAGGATTTTTAAACCTTGAGAAATTGATTGTGTACGTGTGTGCCATTCAGAGGGTGAATGGGCAAGACAAAAGATTTAAGTGCCTTTGAATGGGGTATGGTAGTAGGTGCCAGGCGCACCAGTTTGTGTTAAGAACTGCAATGCTGCAGGGTTTTTCCACACTCAGTTTCCCCTGTGGATCAAGAATGGTCCACCACCCAAAGAACATCCAGCCAATGGCAGGCCAGTGGTTGAAAACGGGTCATTAATGAAAGAGGACAGAACGGTGACACGAATTGTGCAGCACAATAGATGGGCTACAGTCAACTGACAGTCCAGTACAACATTGGTGCCCAAGACCCATAAAATAACACACAACTCTTGGTACCTTGACATGAATGGCGTATGGTAGCCGACAACCTTACAGAGTTCCACTTCTTTCAGTAAAAAACAAGAAACTATGGTTGCAGTGGGCTAAGGAATGAAAACACTAGAGAATTGGAAAAACATTGCCTGGTCTGATGAATACCGGTTCCTTCTGTTTCACGCTGATTGGACGACTAGGGTATTGAGAAATCCATGAGAACATGTATTCATCATGCCGTGTGTCAACGTCACAGGCTGGTGGTGGTGTTAGATGTGTTTTCATGGCACACATTGTGCCCCTTGGTAAGTGGAGCAATGTTTGCGTGCCACAGGATAGCGGAACATCTTTGCATCATGACAGCAGTGTATCCATCTGGGAATACATTTTTTCAGCAGGGTAACTTCCCCATGCCACAAGGCTAGGATTGTCCAGGAATGGTTCCATGAACATGACAGTGAATTCAGCTTACTGCAGTAGCCTGCCCAGTAACCAGATTGCAACCCAATTGAGCAGCTGTGGGATGAGATGGAACAAGCTATTCAGAGTAGAGATCCACTACCAGCCAACTTGACAACTGCGGAAACATTGGAGTCAACGTGGGCCAGCATGTGAAACGGTTGACACACTGTCGAGTCCATGCCCCGAAGAATTGTTGAGAGCAAAAAAAGGGGGTTAACTCCATCTTAGGAAGGTGTTAATGTTTTGTACACCATGTATATTTAAAGCGGGTGCTTCCACAAGTGTGGTTCTTAAGTTAATTAAGCAACTAACATCTCATAATTCTTATAGTCATGTATAAAAATTCCCAGTTGCCCATTATTTTGGCTGCCATGGCAAGAAGAGATCTGGGACTTCGACTGAGGGGTTTCAAAGGAGCATAGGGGATTTCAAGTGTGTGTCTCACCAGATCACAACACAATTGAACACTTATGGGATACTCTGGAGCAGCCCCTGAGACAGCGTTTTCCACCATCAACAAGACACCAAATGATAACATTTCTCATGGAAGAATGATGTATCCCTCTAGAGTTCCAGACACTTGTAGAATCTGTGCCATTGAAGCTGTGCTATTATTTTGGAAGTTGCCTGTATATGTACTATACAAACAAATGTACAGTATAGGTATGCGTGTCATTCAGGCCTGCATGGCGGCGGTGTGGGATGATGAGTAACAGGGTGAGGCTTCAAGCTAATACAGGGGTGCAAATCCGAGCTAGGTTAGCACACAAGTCCCCACTGTTCCGTGCTGTAACATTCTTAGTAAATGCAAATACACAGCCAGCTAGACGCAACCCAAAGTCCCCCACCACACTTAGACATAATTGCTCTGCTGCTCCAACATCACAGGTGTTACTTCTAGGCAAACTTGGAAATGACTAGCGCCCAGCGCTGAGGCCCAGATGCATCTAAATGACAGGGGCCACAGACTTTTTTAAAGAGGGAAAATTATTTGTAAAATGCAAGCAGCAACAAGAATATTCCAATGTTCATTTAGACAGGTGTTGTTGAGCTGTCAGAGTTCAGTATCTAGGACACAAACACCACAATCTTAGAGAAACTGTGAGCAGGCTGAACTGGCATTAACCTAGAGTCCATGTCCACACCCCCATGGAAATCGAATTAGCATAAGCAAATATGTTTAATCTAGAGATGTTTTTTGCATGGGCTGAGTCTCAAATCGACCGCATCCACCGATGTCAGCCTTCCGCATCTGCAGTGGAAGGTGGCAGAGCTACAGTGGTGTCAGACCAGGAGACATCACGAAAATCGTCTCGTCACGAAAACATTCTTTAGCTTCCGAAACGGTTTGGCCGACAAACTAATAGGACTCAAACACTACGAACTCCACAAGACTCGTCTGAAGCTGGTACCACCACCTGTCTGAACCTTCCTAACAGTTTGGCCTACACACTAATATGACGCCACCATCGAAAGGTAAGATTCTCAAACACGGTTTTCTCTAGGATGCCCACAAGCCTCGTCTGAAGGTAGCTCGGTACAAGTTAAAACAAATAATGGAAGTATATACACAGAAGTACTAGTGTAAAAAAAAAAATCCCTCTGATATAGGAGACCCTTCAAAACATACTTCCTTTTTTATAGATATTTTGACCATCTATGAATATGCTTTTCTATGGGCTAATAGCAGTAAGGCCAAATTCAAACAAATCATTTTTATACTAAAATTCCAAATCAGAGGTAAATTATCCTTGGAATAACCATCTTAAAACAATTCCATATGTTAGTTTAGGGTGGGTTCGTAAATTCAATCTCGAGTGCCGGAGTGTGCTTAGAGTGCGCTCTGGGCGTTCGTAAATTTAGACCGTTGTCAGATTGTCCGTTCGTAAATTCAGAGCGTTTAGAGCGCACACTGGAGTAGGGTTGATCTGAGCTTTCTGACCCCACAACGGCAGTCAAGTACCCAAGCCAACTGGCTAACGTTGACAAGCTTGATAGCTACTTCCAGACACAAAATGAGAACACCTCACTGACCATTTCACTTGCCCTAGCAGAGCTGGTTAGGCTGTTCAGGTTAACCAGACTGCAGCTTTAAAATTGTATTATGCTTTTTTGCCCATGTTTACTGACACCGGCCATTTTCAATGGGTGGGGAGCATTCGTAAATTAATCAGTTATTCTGTGAATTTCCAAACGCACCCTTAGTAGAAACCAGGCCCCTTAGACCTTAGTGGTGAATGAACAGACCCTCTCCTCCTACATAGGAACAGATAAATCAACTATTTTCCTAAATTTGATCCTGGACCTATGCCTGCTGGGGTAGAGGGTAGTTGGGTATGTAAGCTAGTCTGTCTTGTCTAACAGGAGAGCAGTGAGGCAGGGCAAGGGCTGTGTTGGGGTAGTTGGCTGGCAGACAGACCCCTAGTGGCTCCCTGCAGTGTTGGAGAGCAGTGATTCACTGCTCAGCTCTGTTTACCCAAGGTCCCAACACATGTGAAGCCTGCAGGTGGCCATCTATAAATAAACACTGTGTCCCCGCCTTCCTGGGAGCCAAGGGCTCGGTTATGTGAGATGCTGAGCCTCAGCTCCAGTACAACCCTGCCTTACATGCTCCACATGAAGACCTAGCCTTTCACAGTGCCGAGTTGTCAACGGATTGCCTTGTATGTTTATATGAAACTCAATGTCCAGTTGAGGTAGCCTGGATATTACATTAATCTTACATCACAAGAACAAAACAAATACAGGAAAACAGTTATGCTTCCTCACTCAAAGGTTCTGCTGAATGTTATCAACATTCACCACTTCCTGTTAACTGAGGTGACTCTGCATATGTGCACACCAGACACTTACAATGAAATCTTCCTCAGCTGTAGGAGTATGTTACCCTCACACCCGCACAACGTATAATGAAAGTGTGTGTGTGTGTGTAACCCGAAATGACTAAGAGGCAACGGAACTCACGAAGGCAGAGGGGTGAGTCAGTCTGACAGTACAGGATGACAGAGCCAGGCCTAACTGTGGGATGACTATGACTTCACGTAACAGATGCCCTGTTCCCATTGCAGGCATGGGGCCAACCAAAAGTACTGCTGCAGTAATGGGCTACTGGCTGAGCATACTGGTAGTTATCCATGTACACTGGAACTTCACGTAGACATGTTACCATCAGGTGGTGACTGACAACCCTCTTTAAAAGCCTTGTTAATCCACAAAAACCATTGCCGCTCCATAAAACCACTGCATCTAGCCAAACCAGAAAGTTTGGAAGCAGCCTTCTCCCAGAGGAAATGCTAAGACAAAATTATGTATTACCAAAACATGGTACAAGTATTCAAATGAAAAAATGGAAGCATGGAAAGAGGGGAAGTTCAATCTCAACAAAAAGCTGAATGAACGGCACACTCCAGTGTACCCTCTGCCCCAGACAGACACGGTCCCCCACCCTACCCCGCTACCATTTGAAAAGCAAGTGGATTTGAACCATTTTCAACCCCCTTCTCCCCTCTTATTTTACACGGTGTCCTGCAAACAAAGCCTCTTTTCAGGCCGGGGGGACTCGAGAGGACTGGCCCTTCACAGCAGCTCCTCTGGTCTCATCCTCAGGGCTATAATTAATGAAACTGCGGCGGGAGAGGCTGTGTAAAGCAGGGGGCCATCATCGCTGGCACATACCGGTCCTCGCCAAATACAGCCAGACACACAGCCTGAGGAACATTGACACAAACAAACAGGATGTTTACCTTTCCTGGCTGTTCTTTGAGCTGGTTATATTATGCCACCTTGACCCTGGAAGTGGCTGTGAATGAAAGCTCTGCCAATATGAATGTTAATGTTATGGGACTCACGGAGCAGCCGACATGATTTAGCAGCTTTCCCCCTCATTCCCCTCTCTCATTAGCGTTCCAGTGAACTCTGAAAAGGTTCACACCCAGAACCAGCCATAACTCATCACGGAAAAACACCATCTTTTCTAACCCTCTGATCTCTCAAATTGATCGGACCAATTACTGATCCCTCCTCTCCCACTACAAGCATCTGAAATGAGCCAGGGAGGAAAGACAGGCATCTGATGGAGATATACCACAATAAGAAGAAATCAGCTGCTTCTTCAAAACTCTCTAGCTTTATCAAATATTACAGACTGAGGGTTAAAGACATTCAAGAGACAGAAGTCAAAGAACAATCCAATGGCCACAAACCTTTCTGTAACCACTCACTGGATTGCTAGGACCCACCTTCCTTCTCTACATGCTACTGTTCAGGCAGCCCACCTAGCTTATCTAGTCCTAAACAGTACTGAGACATAAGGCCTACCTAGCTTATCCAAACCAATAAATTAGACACGTTAGCAAGATCTGAGGCACCGCTCCAGTTTAACTTCTGGAGACCACTGACATGATAACAAATAGATTCATCTACACAGTAAACACCACAAGGCAAGACATGAACTGTTTGAAAAGCGTTACCTCCGACATTGAGGCTGCTCCAATGTGACCCACATTAGTAAGCTTTCGTTTGGTGGAGAAACGTTGGACCAGCAGAGCTAAATGTCTGGAATGCATACAATGCTGCTTGTAATAAGAATGCTACTGCAGAATGTATGGGTGAATTGTACAGGCTATTGCTGCTAGAACTGGAAAAGTGATGGGCTGGTCTGGGTCCTTGTCTCTCAGATAGAAGCTTTCCTTTCCTGTCTGTCCACCCTGGGAGGGGAACCACTACTCCAGGGCTACGAGTACAGCCGTGCTCTTCCTGCTCAGCGCAGCCACGCTAAAATTACAGGAAAATCTAATCCTGCCAGTCACCTGCAGACAACAAATACAGCTCACTGCAGCGACAGAGGCAATTTAGTCAGTGCCTGGTTATATACACACACAGGACACAGTCACTGAGTTAATCATTCTTTACCGATAGGAAAATGTAGACGGTGGTGCAAACTCAACATGTAATTTGAAGACAGTGATCCCAATTTCACTCGGACACATAAAAAATTAAAAAAGGTTTATAAAAACTACGAATGCACTTACCCCTTGGCTTCCAGTAAATCGGATCAGCGGTTGTGAAGACAGGCCCTGAGAGAGATGGACGAGGACAAATTAATACAGTCACATTGAAAAATGTGATGATACTGAACAAGTAAATTTAGTGGGTGAAACTTCAGAAATCCTGCTTGGTGGGGAAATGTAGTGGACTGTTCACTAAGGCCCATTCAAGTGAAAGGCACACTGAACAAAGCACTGTGCAATAGAGAAATCTAACCATCTTAAAAATTACCATCGTATTACCCTTGTTATGAATCTTCAAAAAGTCTAGGCATACAAAAAGAGTAATCTTGCTAATGTCCTTTGAACATTATGATAGAACTAATATGTCAAGCAGCAACAGGTGAGGAAGTTGTCCCTTTATTTCCCATGTGCATACTAACTCACAGTGGATCACTCAGCATGAGCTTTCAAAAATGTCATTTTTGGATTTGGGGTAACAACAGTCTGTATTTCACATCAAGCACTCAGATTAGTTTATTTTGGACCTGCCCCTGTGCAGTGGAAATTGCCTCGCAATGCCGCTCCAAACGCGAAACATTAAGGCCTTGCTATCGCTCAACCCATTAAACCATCCCTTTAGAGGGTGACAGGATTGAAATGCAAAGCAAGCAGCAGGCTATCAACTTCAATCAGCAGAGCTTCCTTCCTCCTTTTCATGTGTTCACCTACATAGACACACGAGCAGAGAGATACACAGGCAAATTCATCAGATAATCTGTACGCATAAAAAGCAGCTTGCCAGTCATTTGTTTTTCATCACACAGGCTATTCATTACAACAGCCAGCCAATCAGTATAGTGTTCAAGGTGCTGACAATTTTCAAAATATTTTCAGCTGTTAGCAGCCCCCAGATGGGGCTGATAAATTAAGTTACGGG
The DNA here is from genome assembly GCF_901001165.1 of Salmo trutta. Lineage (NCBI taxonomy): Eukaryota > Metazoa > Chordata > Actinopteri > Salmoniformes > Salmonidae > Salmo > Salmo trutta. The sequence goes on from NC_042978.1 coordinate 17,939,356, forward strand.
GTACAAACACGGTCAATAAATCCTCTAGATTTTCGCAAAGCACACCCATAAAAATCAGATGAGCATAGCCTGATGACCATAGGCTTGGCCAGTATACCGAGGTATTTGGAAAAAGCCACGGGGTGGTTTTGCAATACCGCCAAAACTATGTTTGATGTTTTTAAAATCCATTTGAATATTTGTAGCTACTTTAAAACCTGCAGTCAACTTGTGCAATACATTAGGAGATAAAGAACATTGCGTTCTTCATTTCATCTGTCACATTATGTTCAGTAGCTAACGCTAGTCCCCAGTCACTATGTTTACAAGCACACAATGACAAGATACCGGAGCCTTATGAGTCACACTGTTATGCAGCATGCGCCAGGTGATCTAATTACAGTATGGAATTCACAATTAAAATGTTTACCAACTAGATCTCTTATAAATATTACGTTTATGTTCTAAATGCTCTGCAGTTGTGCATTTGGTTTGCTAATTTAGCAGCTAGTTATCTAGCTAAGTGGTTTGCTTCTTCCAAAAATCAAGCATTCGCTTGCTAACAGCAGAGAATCCCCTCCTGGAACAAGAGCCTTGCTGGTTAAGTAGCGTTTGAGTTCAATTTTATCGTTTAGGTCAGAAACGTACAAAATGTTGGCAATGTGCTCATTAGCATTTAGTTAGCGTTGTCTAACGATTCCTTATTAGCGGTATTGCCAAAGTGGGGTACGCACAATGCTGTTGGGGTACCCAAATAAAAATGTGATAGATATATATTAGAGGTCGACCGATTAATCGGAATGGCCGATTAATTAGGGCCGATTTCACGTTTTCATAACAAATCGGTAATCGGTATTTTTGGCCACCGATTTGCCAATTTTTATTTCGTATTTTTTTGATTTTTTGTTAACCCTTTATTTAACTAGGCAAGTCAGTTAAAGAACACATTCTTATTTTCAATGACGGCCTAGGAACGGTGGGTTAACTGCCTTGTTCAGGGGCAGAACGACAGATTTTTACTTTGTCAGCTTGGGGATGCAACCTTACGTTAACTAGCCCAACGCTCTAACCACCTGCTTTACGTTGCCACGGTAATTTGCTAGCTAGCATTAAACTTATCTTATAAAAAAACAATAATAAACACTAGTTAAGGCAGTCATGCGTGTTTGTTTACAAAGAAGCAAAATTAGCAAAATGGGAGCTTTGTGAGGTGAGTCACTCCTGCAGGGTAACTCAAGTTACACTTGAAATTCAATACTAATGTTTCCCAACATACATATTCTATCTTACGTTAATATGTGCCAAATACATTCTCTTCAGCTGGGGTTTTCTAACTTTAGCTAAGGGGCTAAGCTTACCAAGAAGTTTTATCTTGCAAGTTAACAGTAGCAGAGAATCCCCTCCTGGATTAAGATCCCTGCTGTCTAATATTTGTTTTGTGTGTGCTGCAAACTGCATTTTGAGATACTTGCATAACATTGAGCTGGGTTGCCTGTCCTAGTAGTAAACGAATGCATGTGTTCGTTAGCATTTACATAGCATCCGCTATGAGAATTCCTTTATACTTGTTAGCATTCTGGTAAGTGATGTTTTATGGCCTTTTTTTTTTTTTTTTTACACTTTGTAAAAAAATAATAGCGCCCCTTGTGTGCACTACCGGTAAAACCGTATATCCCGGGATGGCACCGGCACGGTATGAACATCTAGAAATCACCCAACCCTAGATCACAATGTACCCAACAGCACAGCCAAATTATATCAAATGCATCATGACATAGGCAGACTAAACAAACCAACATCAGTTGTGTGAATAGGCATGAGAAATACTTCAAAGGCTTAATAGAACAATAAACAAAAAGTTGATCAAACTCTAATGTTATGAGCAAAATAACTTCGGTAAACAAGTTGTACACAAACTTCCATCCATAGCATGTGGGGTTTTGGAGCCCCATCAGGGTAATCATCCGTTCAACCTACAACAAAGCCTGACCGTGTCCGAATGTGTGAGAGAAAAATAAGACTGAAGAACAATTTCTCCCTTTCACCTTAGGTAAAGCTTTAAACCTATTACACAATGGTGTACACTGCTACTGCTAAAAAAGCCATGGTAGCAGCACAGCAGACAGCTGGGCACATGTCAGTGTATAGCCTACTCTATCCAAGTCAAGCAGACCTAGCCATAAACATATACCACAACTGAGGAAACTTTTGGTTGCATGAGACTTAAGAGCATAACATGATTTTCTTGATGGGAGAAAGCACAAAAAATAATTCCACTAAGCAGTGCCAAGCTTCAATAAATTAGCCTGCCTATGTAATGAACAAAGGAACAATATTCGGAGGGAAAATGCTTGACGACAACTGACAAGCAAGAGGAAGTCCATCTGGTTTCCTTCCTCATTGACACGTCTGGAACTCACGTGAACCACAAAGCGAGGCTAGCCTGCCCAAAACAGCCTTTGGAAAGAGCAGGGTCGTGCTGCCACTGAGGGGATGCTGGCACTGCAGAACACCCAACCACTGACAGAGCCCTACAAAATGTGTTTTATTATGCATCTGTCCTATATCTGAGAGATATGATCAGTTAATTTTTTACATGCATTTATGCCCTTATTTTAGGCACTAATCTTTATTTATGCTTAAATGTAAAATTGGTATCGGGAAGCTTCAGACGAGTCTTGAGGAGGCCCTAGAGCAAAACAGAACACCATCGTGTTCGTGAGAATCTCATCTTTCAATCGAGTGTAGTTTGTAGGCCAAACCGTTTGGACGCTACATCCGATTTTGTGAGAAGACCGATTTTCGGGATGTCTCATGGTTTAACAAACACCGCTCTAGCTCTGCCACCTTCACCGCAGATTTTTTACATTTTAGTCATTTTAGCAGACGCTCTTATCCAGAGCGACTTACAGTAGTGAATGCATACATTTCAATTCATACATTTTTTTCCCCCCTCGTACTGGCCCCCCGTGGGAATTGAACCCACAACCCTGGCGTTGCAAACACCATGCTCTACCAACTGAGCCAGAGGGAGGCAATATCGGCAGATGGAGCAATATCGGCAGATGGAGACGCAGCTTAAACAGACGCTTTTTGATGTGGATTTTTGAAAATGTTAATTTGATTTTACACAGGGGTGTGACAATTGTAGTCTAAGGGTTAATGCAAGTGAGTACTAGCAAGAGACCATTGGTTAGCGATGTTTCTGTAGCGCTCCTGTGATGGCAGAGTTACACCTGCTTAAATTTGGCACTTGTGACAAATAAAATTCAATTTGCAAAACAAATGGACACTGGATTTATGTCAATAGTCATGATATCATTCTGCCAGGTGGGCATAGGTTACTTTGAAGTTAAAATGTAATTAAGAATGCGTTTGGGAAAGCCTTTCCGTCTACCAGAAGGTTATCATTAGCATCGCTAACGGCTACACAAAGGTTTCAGAAAGTGGCTAGAAAATATGAATCACTGATGCCTTTTGTCATGATTAAGTTCAATACATTTAGTCGATTTCCTACTAAGTTCCATACATTATTTTATATTGTCGAATTCTGTTTTAATGTCTGGATTCCGTGATTGGGTCCATGTTCTCCGTAATGCAGATTTTATAGGGCCCGACTGAACACAGCCACAGAGCTCACTCACACCAGCAGCTGAGAACATAGCACTTTGAACAGGGTAGACCCTGGCATGCGTACTTTCCCATTAGTCATATAATTATGTTTTTTAGTGTTCTCAAATCATGGGTGACTTTTCACACATCAAAAAGGTAATATGCATGTGTTCAGGTTCTTCCTTTACCACATCCTTATGAGAATGAGGTGCAAATTGGGCATAAAGACAACGCACAAGGAATGTATTAAAACCAACACTCGTGGTCAGATTTGAGTGAATGATTTGGAATGTGTGATTTAAAGTGCGAATTTAAATTTCACAAGTAACTGAATACCAAACAGTCATTGAAACATGCACTTCACATTTCTAACCAACAGAATAGAGATGTTCTGCAATACAACCCCTCCCTTTCCTGTGAAGAGCTCCCCTCTTGTTTTACCTAGACAGTCCAACTAGCCAGCCAGACCTTTAATGGAGCCTGCACATTCAGTCCCCCCCCTGCAATGTAAAACAGAGCACCGAATTTAGCTCCCCCATCCCCCTCCACTGACAGAGTGCAACACTCAGCCTGTTCATTTGAATGGGCTGCTGACATGTCACTATTCTCTGGGACTGGAGCCCAGAATGTTCTACAGAGCTAACCTTAGGACAGAATGTGGCCCCTGACTAGGTCTGGGACGATAGCAGTATTGCAATACTCGTTAGTGTTGCGGCAAGGAAACAAAAAACAAAGCAGATTGAACTTCTTTAGGAAAAACAGCCCTAATGCTGGAAACAAAGATTACATGTGACAAGATTACATTTACTTTCCAAGCTATATCACACAATATTTTACATACAGCAGGTTTTAAAGAACCAAAGAGTTGCCTGCTTTGTGTTTTCATTTTTGCCATGGAAAGAAATATTGCAATACAGGTAAAGTCACATGCCTAATTCTGACCGTGACTCAATGACAGGGTCATGGAAGTTCACACAATACCAGAGAATGGCCACCAGCTGGTGTCATGCAACAAAGTAAGAGACAAATCTGATTGAGTCTAGGCCCAAGATTTCTACTCTCTGGGGAGTACCTTTGTAAGACAAAGACTGATAACACAAGGCTAGAATAGAGAGTTGAGCGATGGTGATCCTTCAACATTCACTTGTTGTTGGCAGTTTAATGAGTGGTTTGGACACTGGGAAGTTATTGACCTGCAGACTAGTTGGCAAAGTGTCAGCTGTCTGAGTCGTGTTAACTGCATGCGAAGAGAAGACATATGCACAGACCCATTCCTGCCAAAGCACAAAGTTTTCACTGGTGCTTTCCCCTTTTAACATTAGGGCTACATTCTATTTGGATTACAGTCCTGCAATAGAAGAGACAATAATAGTTAGTCTTAATCCCCATCCACATGAACCTGCCTGTAACAAGACTAGCCTATGACTAGAATGTCATGTGTCAGGGTCAGTAGGAGGGCTACTCCTAAAACATTGCAGGCCTCAATGTTCACCAAATAAACATCCCTATAGATAACAGTGCAGTGGTGTATTTCCCCCATCTCTCTGGGGAGATATTTGCACTACTATAAAACACTGGTTTAAAGTTTAAACTCAATGTAAAACACTCACAAATCAATGAGGGTCATTGTGTTGGCTTATTTGGAACCACGTCAAAGGGGTCTCAACAGTTCTTCGAAGCAAAAATGTACTAAGTTACATAAAACTGCTTAATGTATTAAACCACATAGGCATAAAAACAGCTTAAATGAATGATTGACAGAAGACGCTGTTCCCACAGAGATATAATAAGAAATGTTCTCATGTACCAGTGACGTTTGAAAATAGTGACGACATAACACCATTGTTCCACACTTGAAAACGAAATCAAAATACAAGGTTAGGCTAGTTTGCTCAGTTCCTCTACAGACAGCTGTTGCAATCAAATTCCGTAGAAAGAAAAATTCAGTCGGAAAGTGAAGGTGACATTTCTATGAAGCTTCTACAAATGGCAGAAATTGGAACTTGAGATACATACACCTTACTAGAACTTTGAAAAATCTCAATGCATTAAAAATGAACTCTTGGCTAGGAGTTCCAGTTGTAGGTTGAAGTGGAGAAGACTATTCAAAATGCGACAGACTGAACACATTCCTCTGCAACTGGATCCGAGACTTCCTGACAGGTTGCCGCCGGTGGTGAGGGTTGGCAACACCTCCGCAACACTGACCCTCAACACGGGGGCCCCTCAGGGGTGTGTGCTTATCAGCACAAGACAAAGCAAATTACCCACATAATACCATCCAATTATGGGACATTAACCTGTGACAAAGGAACTAAAAGTAATGACAGATGCTGTTATGAGGATCAGGATCCTCCTGAATTGTCCAGGACTCATCTGTGAGGTCAGAGGGCAGTGGAACAGAGCAGCTCCCCACGTGGGCCCAGGGCCTCAGACATGGTCTAAAGATCCAACAGCACCAGACCAGCTGTCAGCAGGACAGGACATTATCTGGGGCAACTCCCAACACTTAACTACTGGGTCATTTGTCCATGAGCTCTTTCACAATGCAATGACTAGACACGAGACGTAGCAAGAACGCAGGTTAGGTCTGCTCTGTACACTGACACCAGGCCGTCCAGTGTGACTAGCCCACGGGAGTCATATGGCTGTGGTTATGGTCTCGCTAGTGCCCCATTCGTTCTGTTCAAACTGGAGAGTCAGCATTCCTTAAATATCCATGGCACCAGGGCTGGCTGACCAACACGAAGCAACAAAATCCAGACCAGTCGCTGTTACTTACCATAGGGTCGGAAACCTTCCCTGTATCATCCCAGATAGCATGAGACAAACTTTCAAAGTGCGTTCTTTGTCAAATAACAAAATTACATGAGTTTCAGACAACACAAAATATGGACTACTGTTTAACAAATGGGCAACAAGCAGTAAGAAAGTACATTCTATTTTGGCTTATTTCAACTGACGGATTGCACGATTGGGTGGAAACGTGTCTTTATGAGGCTGGAATACACTGTTTCCAGTGACAGCCAATCGAAGGCCTTCACCGGAGGCAACAAACGTGCATACTGAGTGAGGCAGCAGGTAGCCTAGTGGTTAGAGCGTTGGGCCAGTAACCAAAAGCTTGCTGGATCGAATCCCCGAGCTGACAAGGCAGAAATCTGTCGTTCCGCCCACTGTGCCCCGGTAGGTCGTCATGGTAAATAAGAATGTTCTTAACCGACTTGACTAGTTAAATTAAGGATAGAGGACAGCTCATTAAAGCTCAACCAGTCCCTTGTCTCTAGTGTCAAGGGGAAAAGTCAACCCAGAGCATTAACATCTCTCCTTGTGCCCGCCAGCAAACTAAAAGGCCTGAAAAGGCTCTCCAATGACAGGATATGAGGCATGTCTCCTCTGCTAGTTTGTGAAGCTACTTGTAGCAAACATCTCTGTAAGCTTACTAGCAAGACTGGATCACATGTGAGAAACATGTTTTTACTTAGCTTATCAATGAAAAACTGGTTAGAAATTATAAACTTCTCTTCATCCTTTTATCATACATAGAGCTCAATGCTGTGTAATGAACGTAATGTAAAAATTCATTCTGCCTGCCAAGAATAACTTGGCCATTACCTCACCAATTGAAACCAAAAGGCTTTGGGCCAAATCATTGTCAATCATCCCACAGAGGGACACCAAAAGTTCAACGCAATTTCTATTTATTTTGCTGAAATAGCCTATTGTAGGTGCCATCTTGAAGGTTTTAGCATGATTTCATACACTGGTTGCTTTTCTAAAAAAGGTTACTGCTTTAGTAACTGGAGGCATCTGGCGGCAAAATATACTGTGATGAAAACCAGCAGCCGGTTGAATAAACACTGCCTATCAAAAAACAAAAGACGGTACAGCAATAGAATGTTCTGAAAAGGTCTTGGACGGTACTCAATTCTGTACAACCTGCGCTTGTCTGACAATTGGGGGATATGTAAGGTAGAGGATGACTGCGACATAAGAGGCCAAGTTTTAACACTTTGCAGTCCATTTATATCAAAGCTTCAAAGGATAAAAAATAATCGCATTAAGCCTCATTTTTCCTTGTGTGTTAGTCTCCAGATTGGCAATCCCCAGAATGGAGCTCGAGTTCACTCTGTACAACCACTCAGATGTACAAGCAGAGGAACGTGCTGACGTTGGCACTGCTCAAATCAGACATGGATAACAGTCTGCCATGCTACCTGAGGACTATTGCACAACGCTCTAAATGCTGTATAATAGGATTGGGAGGTATACCGTATTCCCGGGGTATTTGGAAAATAACAGGTTTTTCAATGCCGTTTAAACTATTTGCTTTTTTGTATTATAAAATTGAGTATTTGTATCTACTTTAAGTAAATACCTGCAGTCAACTTGTGCAATACATTAGAAGATAAAGATCACATTCCTCACTTCATCGGTAACTACTTTTCTTTATGAAGCTTACCGGTAGTCCCGAGTCATGTGGTGTTTGTTTACAAGCACATAATGACAAGAGGTGATCTAGTATGGAATTCACAACTAAATATTTGCCAGCCAGTTTGCTAATTTAGTAGCTAGTTAGACATCTTGCTAAAGTGGTTAGTTTATCCAAAATCAGTGTCTGCTTGGTAACAGAGAATCCGCTCCTAGGTCAAGAGCCGTGCTGTCTGTTTTGAGCGAGTAGCAAACTGAGTAGCATTTAAGTTACTTGTACAGTTTAGGTCAGAGACTGTATAAAATGTTTGCAATGTGCTTGTTCGCATTCTCTGATTTTACATGTAGTTGTTAGCATTGCTAACTTCCGGATTACAGAGCCTCAGTGAGGTTTAAAAACAGTGCCCCTTGTTAGGCTTGGTCGGTATACCGGTGTATATGGAAATACCATTTAAACTAGTTCAATACATTTTTATATTTGTAGCTACTTTTAAGTAAATACCTTCAGTCAACTTGTGCAATACGTTTGCCAATATAATCCTCCAACTACCGGCTTCTAGGGCATTATCACTTAAATAGCACAACAGGAGAAAGCAGGAGCAGGGATTCCAGCTGTGTATTGACAGGGGTCCCGTTTTATATTGAAAGCCAACAGCGTTTCTTGCTTCAAGAGTGATCAAGGATATACAACAATAGTTTTCCATCACAGAAAATGCATTAGAGCAACACATTTATCTGTTATCAGATGACAACAGTAGTGCAACGCTATTTGGCTGGTAGCCACAGATAAATGAGCTTACAATGAAAAAGCAACAACAAAAAAAGCACAGCCATCATATTTGTAATGTTTATCATAGAAAGATTGCAGCCAGCTACATTTCATGTTTTGCTTAAAGTTACACTTGCATTTTATCTGAGAAAAGAAGTTAGAGTGCTGTCTGCTGATACATGAGAATTCGCAAACGGCATTCTGAGTGCTGAAGTGCAACTGAAGCGCAAAATTAGTCTGATGCCGAGCAGAAATTACAATAAGCATTTTAAATCTGCGTTTATAAAAACGCAACTAGATATTTTATGCATTCTTTTTATCCTGCGTGAAAACCACGAGCCCTAAGTTTAACTTGCAAGTACATGGCTGAATTAAAGTGATGGGGCATAATATGTTAGCTTTCTGCCGTGTTTGAGAAGTCAAAGCCCATTGGATGAGTTGTGTACAGCTGCCGCCATCTTAATTTCCTTACATTTCTTCTCCTCTCCGTTCTCGGCTTGTTGCCCTAGCGACGCCAGACTCCACACAGACAGCGTGAAGTCTACACATTCTGTTCGAGCCAGTACTAGTCTTCCTTCAGACAAGCAATTGTCAAAACTGTTCATTTGCAATGTTTCTCATTCACATTGCTTGTCAACGTCCCAACTCACCAAAAATGACATTTGGTTGCTCCTACCTATACATGCATAACTTTGTGGAGCGGGATTGCCTGTCTCGGCAATTCATTTATTTTCATTTGCGCTAGTTAGCATATTTAGCTAGCAGCCGCCATTGAAGATGCACTAATACTTGTGCTAATTTAGTTAGCATTCTGGTAAGAAGGCCATTTTTTGGCACCGCCTTGTGTTCATTGCCGGTGTAATCAAATATCCTGGTATGGCACAAGGTCAGTAAGACAATCTGGATACCGCCCAAGCCTACTGTATAATACCATTCTCAGAGGAGGACTAGACTTAGAAAAGGAAATCATTTATTATTGGATGGTGAAACAGGATGTGTTAAAACAATACTTTCTATATACCATCTCATAGGTTTTCCTCCTGGTCAACATGGGGCCAGAGGCCTAAATGAACTGGCAGTGCTTAACTCTATTCCATCTACAACCAATATTTCATTTCACAAAGCAAGAAAAGATTAGTCATTCTGCTGTGTGTTTGGAATACACAGAAGTCCCCAGACAGAGGAAAAACAGGACCAGCCAGTCCTTGGGAACACACTTCACAGCTGTTTTTTTAATTTAACTAGGCAAGTCAGTTAAGAACAAATTCTTATTTACAATGACGGCCTACACCGGGCAAACCCGGACGACGCTGGGCCAATTGTGCGCTGCCCTACGGGACTCCCAATCACAGCGGTTGTGATACAGCCTGGAATCAAACGAGGGTGTCTGTAGTGACAGTGCTTTAGACCGCTGCACCACTCGGGAGTCCTGGAGCACAAGGCATTGTCATCTTAGCTTCCCTCCCTTCTTTGCAGTGTCTGAGCTTTCTCAAGATGTAGCTTACTTTGTCTGTGGCCAGCTGACTACAGGGCTGAGGGAAAACACCCTCTTAATGATGCAGGATTTACCTTTACACCACAGAGTCAGCTTCTAAAACACTGTGCACATTACCCAGAGGGGTCAAAAGGGTATCAATGGCTCCCTCAGACGTAAACGCTGTCGAGCTAGGCCAACCTGTCACTTACGGCATCGGCATGCTTTAGTTTGGCTAGCAGAAGACACGAACGAGTGTGCTTGCATACTCATTTAAGACGTTTGATTAAAAAAACATTTTAAAGTAGATAAACGCAACAAACAGAAACGGCCCTTTTTCAGGACCCTATCTTTCAAAGATAACTCATAAAAATTCAAATAACTTCAGAGCTTCATCGTAAAGGGTTTAAACAATGTTTCCCATGCTTGTTCAATGAACCATAAACAATTAATGAACATGCACCTGTGGAACGTCGTTAAGACACTAACAGCTTACAGATGGAAGGCAATTAAGGTCACAGTTATGAAACCTTAGGACACTAAAGAGGCCTTTCTACTGACTCTGAAAAACATCAAAAGAGATATGCCCAGGGTCCCTGCTCATCTGTGTGAACGTGCCTTAGGCATGCTGCAAGGAGGCATGGGGACTGCAGATGTGGCCAAGGCAATAAATTGCAATGTCCGTACTGTGAGACACCTAAGACAGCGCTACAGGGAGACAACACGGAAAGCTGATGGTCCTCGCAGTGGCAGACCACGTGTAACACCTGCACAGGGTTAGTACATCTGAACATCACACCTGCGGGACAAGTACAAGATGGCAACAACAACTGCACGAGTTACACCAGGAACGTACAATCCCTCCATCAGTGCTCAGACTGTCCACAATAGGCTGAGAGAGGCTGGACAGAGGGCTTGTAGGTCTGTTGTAAGGCAAGTCCTCACCAGTCATCACCGGCAACAATGTCACCTATGGGCACAAACCCACCGTCGCTGGACCAGACAAGACTGGCAAAAAGTGCTCTTCACTGACGAGTTGCGGTTGTGTCTCACCAGGGGTGATGGTCAGATTCGCGTTCATCGAAGGAATGAGTGTTACACCGAGGCCTGTACTCTGGATGCCTGATCAATTTGGAGGTGGAGGGTCCGTCGTGGTCTGTGGGCGGTGTGTCACAGCATCATCGGACTGAGCTTGTTGTCATTGCAGGCAATCTCAACGCTGTGCGTTACAGGCAAGACATCCTCCTCCCTCATGTGGTACCCTTCCTGCAGGCTCATCCTGACATGACGCTCCAGCATGACAATGCAAGACAGGAATGTCAGTATTCTGCCATGGCCAGCGAAGAGCTCGGATCTCAATCCCATTGAGCATGTCTGGGACCTGTTGGATTGGAGGGTGAGGGCTAGGGCCACTCCCCCCAGAAATGTCCGGGAACTTGCAGGTGCCTTGGTGGAAGAGTGGGGTAACATCTCACAGCAAGAACTGGCAAATCTGGTGCAGTCCATGAGGAGATGCACTGCAGTACTTAATGCAGCTGGTAGCCACACCATATACTGACTTAATTTGAATTTGACCCCCACTCGTTCAGGGACACATTCCATTTCTATTAGTCACATGTCTATGTAACTTGTTCATTTTATGTCTCAGTTGTTGAATCTTATGCTCATAGAAATATTTACACATGTTAAGTTTGCTGAAAATAAATGCAGTTGACAGTGAGGACATTTCTTTTTTTTGCTGAGTTCAGTAGTGTCTGTCCATTTTGAGACGCTGTAGCCAAAACAGTCAGAAATAACCTAAGATAAGAAATCTGTCATTAATTGAAGTTTTTGCCAAACTTTCATAAAAATGACAAATTCTATATGCACAAACTCTTCCGAACTGTTTCGGCTGGGAAGCCTTTGTGGTGTAATACCAGTGAATATAGGATAAGGTTTATATTATTACATACTGACATAGCTTAAAAGGATAGTTCACCCAAACTACAAACGACAGCAATCCATGCTTTGGTTTCCCTGGCACCTTCTCCAAAAGCATTTGCCCAAATCCCATATATAGCACAAACCATATTGAAGTCATGACACCGACATTAGCATTTCTCACACATCATGTTCAAACCTAGAAGTGACTGTTGCGACTCAAATGTTAGATAATTTGGACAATGCTAATATCGGTCCCATGATTTGAATGTGAAACAAATGCTAAAACTTTTGCATTTGGAAGAAGAGCAAGGGAAATAAAACCAATGCATTTATTGCTTTCATACCTTGTACATAGACTACTTACAGGATAAGGAAACCAATATGTCATTGTGTAATTTGGGTGAATATCCCTTTAAGGGATTACTCGGAATGTCGGTACAGGAGGACTTGTAGGTGCCTTGCTCAAGGGTACAGACAGATGTTTCACCTAGCGGGCTCTGGGATTCGAACAAGCAACCTTTGGATTAATGGCCCAACGCTCTTAACCGCTACGAGATACATTTCAAAACTTATTTCCCTCAGCAGTGGACAATGGAGCCTTGGGATGAAAGGCATAAAAAAGTGCCACTATTCATCAACTACAAGGATGCATCCACTGAAATCAGCGCCAGGCTCAGGCAGGGTAATAAAAGAGAAAAGCTATCCCGCATCGCCACAGATCACAGCAGTCCAATCCCTCCAGTTTAGCTACCGCACATTTCTACCAGCATGTTAAATGTGCAACCAGAGGGAAAAACTCTAGACCACCTTTACTCCACACAGAGACGCGTACAAAGCTCTCCCTCACCCTCCGTTTGGCAATTCTGACCATAATTCTGTCCTCCCAATTCCTGCTTACAAGCAAAAATTAAAGCAGGAAGCACCAGAGCGTCGGTCCTTAAAAATAAGTGGTCCGATGAAGCAGATGCTAAGCTACAGGATTGTTTTGCTAGCAGACTGGAATATGTTCTGGGATTCTTCCGTACACCACATCAGTCACTGGGTTCATCAATAAGGGCATCGATGACATTGTCCCCAGTGACTGTACATACATACCCCAACCAGAAGCCATTGACTACAGGCAACATCTGCACTGAGCTAAAAGCTAGAGCTGACGCTTTCAATGAGCGGGACTCTAACCCATAAGCTTGTAAGAAATCCAGCTATGCCCTCCGACGAACCACCAAACAGGCAAAGCGTTAATACAGGACTAGGATTGAATCCTACTACACCAACTACGACGCTCATTGGATGTGGCAGGGATATTGCAAACTATTACGGACTACAAAGGGAAGCACAGCCGCAAGCTGCCCAGTGACACAAGCTAAATCACTTCTTTGCTCACGTCGAGGCAAGTAACACTGAAACATGCATGAGAGCATCAGCTGTTCCGGACAACTGTGATCATGCGCTCCGCAGCCGATGTGAGTAAAACCTTTAAACATGTCAGCATTCACAAGGCTGCAGGGCCAGACAGATTACCAGGACGTGTAGTCCGAGTATTTGCTGACCAACTGGCAAGTGTCCTCACTGACATTTTCAACCTGTCCCTGACTGAGTCTGAAATAACATGTTTCAAGCAGACCACCATAGTCCCTGTGCCCAATAACACAAAGGTAACCTGCCTAAATGACTACTGACCCGTAGCACTCACGTCCGTAGGCATGAAGTGCTTTGAAAGGCTGGTCATGCCGCCCCCCCCAAGTTGCATACCACCCCAATCTCTAGTACACCCTACAAGGCCCTTTCCCACCTGGACAAAGGGAACACCTATGTGAGAATGCTATTCATTGACTACAGCTTAGCGTTCAACACTATAGGGCCCTCAAAGCTCATCACTAAGCTAAGGACCCTGGGACTAAACACCTCCCTCTGAAAATGGATCCTGGACTTCCTGACAGGCCATCCCCAGGTGATAGGGGTAGGTAACAACACATCCGTCACACTGATCCTCAACACAGGGGCCCCTCAGGAGTACGTGCTCAGTCCCCTTCTGTACTCCCTGTTCATTCGTGACTGCATCGCCAGGCACTACTCCAACACCATCAAGTTTGCCGATGACACAACAGTGGTAGGCCTGATCAACAACGATGAGACAGCCTATAGGGAGCAGTTCAGCGACCTGGCCGTGTGGTGCCAGGACAGCAACCTCTCCCTCAACGTGATCAAGACAAAGGAGACGATTGTGGACTGCAGGAGGACCGAGCACGCCCCCATTCTCATAGACGGGGCTGTAGTGGAGCAGGTTGAGAGCTTCAAGTTCCTTGGTGTCCACATCACCAACAAACTATCATGGTCAACACACACTAAGACAGTCGTGAAGAAGGCACGACAATGCCTATTTCCCCTCAGGAAACTGAAAAGATTTGGCATGGGTCCTCAGATGCTCAAAAAGGTTCTACAGCTGCACCATCGAGAGCATCCTGACTGGTTGCATCACTGCCTTGTATGGCAACTGCTCGTATGGCCCAGTACATCACTGGGGGCAAGCTTCCTGCCATCCAGGACCTCCATACCAGGCGGTGTCAGAGGAAAGCCCTAGAATGTGTCAAAGACTCCAGCCACCCTAGTGATAGACTGTTCTCTCTGCTACAGCACAGCAAGCAGTACGGGAGCACCAAGTCTAGGTCCAAAAGGCTTCTAAACAGCTTCTACCCCCAAGCCATAAGACTTCTGAACAGCTAATCAAAGGGCTACCCAGACTATTTGCATTGTACTCCTAACAATTAAGCCTAGTCTTTAAATTAATGTTTGTTTAGTGGGCATGAAAATGCAACAGAATTATGATACTAATAGGCAATGTGCTTCAAAGACAAGCACAGCAGGATATCATCCATGTTCTTATTACCTACATGAAGGACAGTTAAGTGTTACCAGGGTAGGTAGCTTATGTCAAATATCACTGGCTGTGTTGGGCACTTCCTCTAACCTAAATTAATTTAAAGACAATCATAAAAACACTTGCCATAGTACCTATAAAACTAGTTTGTTATACAGTAGCTAGCTTGCATGACCAGGCTTTTCTCAGTCAAATATATACTGAGCCAGCTCCCCAAGTAGAATCAAGCAAGGGAGGAGTAGAATCAAAAGGTAGGGAGGGGACCTTTTATATTGCTAGCTAACATAACTCTCCAAGTCCATGACTGACTATCATCACCACAAGAACATTGTTATTTACTAGCTTTTTAAAAATGGAAATTGCTGTAAATGGGAGAAAGTTAAACTGACAAAAAAACTGCAAGATCGAGCAGGCAATTTGGGCTACTGATGGCTAGCCTCCAAGCTCACTTTTCAGGACTGCCAGAAGCAACAGAGCAAAGCAACGTAACCTAAGGATTTAACTGCACTTTACCGTGTGGATTACAATTCATGCATAGCTGGCTAGGTAGCTAGCTGATGACATTGCTCGCCAGAGTTTAGTGTTAACCCAGCAAACTTAGCTAGCTACTAAACTTTGTCAAATGTCATCGATTGGCCAAGTTAGCTGTTCAACACCACTAGCTAACGTTAGCCGTCTAGTTAGCTAAAAACAGTTAACTATATACAATGAGGTTGTTATAACATTCGCCCCTAACTCCATTACAGACCCCGAATCAAAGGTTTAACAGCAAATCTAGGTAACAAGTTGGTTAGTTAATGTTGGCTGGCTAGCTTACTTTGCTACCTAGCTAGTTCATGTAGTTGACCGTTAACTAATCGATTCCGACTAGTGGTGGTAACGACAAAAACTAGATAGCTGAATTCCTACCTATGCTGACAAGAGCACTTGTTATGCGAGTTAGCGAGCCTTCCGAATAAAGTTAGCTAGTGTTATATCTGAAACGCATTGGCAGCTACCAGCCTCGTTTGCCACTACGTTCAGGTTTTTTAAAAAGTTAACTAATCTGTATAAAAAAAATCTAACTCAGTTACCTAGCATAAAATAACTTACTTTTCTAGTGAGTAATGAGCTACCATCTAACTCATGTAAATAAAATAGCTAAACGTTGGTTAAGTGACTATCGAACCAATTAAGCTTGCTGGCTAGTTCTAGTTGAGCTGGCATGGTTTGGCAGCGAAGTAACGTTACCATATCCACTGCTAGCGGCTAGCTCTGTCAGCCACCCAGCAAAATAGACCCAACGTGTCGTTAAATAACAATGTACTTGAGTTGTTAACTTACCTTGCTGCTTTGATAACCTTCAAATGCTTTCAAGGCGCTGTCAGTGAGTTTTACGTGAAAGACGGAGACATTACTGCCATTGCTCACTCGTCCACAGGACAATCCGTAGCACTGCTCCTCCTTCAACGCCGCCATCTTGCTACCGTTTCCTCCACGCTCATGCACGAACAGCACTGTGTCGTAAACGCACAAACCTATCATTAGCTTTACAATGAATATTCATGTTACGTGCATTGCGTGATGAAGTCACAAGTTAAATTGAAACATGCTAAATAATATATATAAACATATCCACGTGACATAAGGTCGACACATTTATAAGGAGGATTAATCATAAACTGTTTATTTACTTCAATATGAGGCATTGAGAATAGAATGTGAATCATTAAAACATGAGACATGTCTGGTCAGTGGCTACCAGGGTAAAGCAGACACACACCAGAGATCTGCAAGGAAGAGGTAAACACTAGGTCACTACGTCAACGAGACGTCAATGTCTGACTGAATCCATGAGTTAAGAATGTCCAGTCAATAACACATTGGTACAAAAAAATAAAACATGAGGAAATGCTCTAGTTTGCTAGCTGTAAAGCCAACCAGCAAAATAGATCCCAACTCATTCCACGGAGGGTCGCTCAATTGTACTTGATTGATGAATTAAGGTCAATGATTAGTTAGGAATTCCCCTCACGTGGCTGTATAGCTCTTAATTGGAAACAAATTGAAAGAAAAAGCACTGCCCTCAACGGAATGAATTTGACACCCCTGCTCTAAGCAAATGAGTACCAGTCGTCTGACAGATACAGTTTATATTGAAAAGGAGCATAGTGTCAAATATGAAATAGACAAGTGTTTTCTACCTCCTGTAGTGCTATAAATCCATTTACTTTCTTTGACAGTAACAAGCTCTCATTTGACTTAAGTGTGTAGGCGTGGAGTCTATGTACTGTAATAACAGGAGGTGATGAAGTGCTCCCAACTTGTCAAACAGAGAGTGACAGTTGTACGGGTGACAAGTCAACTTAAACATTAGATACCAAAAGGTTGATTATACAAAAAAAAAGGGTATGGCTCATAGTAACAGAATTGACAAACTTTTATTGAAATAAATACAAAATTAACAAATAAAGGAATGTGAGAAACTCAATGTTTGCAACACTTGACTGTCTTTTTTACATAGTCTGTTGTAGAGAAAACATGATACTTCTCATTTGGTGAGAAGCATCATGACTATAACATATCATGAATATAACAAAATGATAGAAAATCAAATAGCCGTTTTGTTAAACTGACCTAACCTAAAAATGGATTTAGAAGGTTTACCCTTCAAAGTTTGTTCTCAGAATTATCAAAAGTGAGGTATTCTCCATTGACTTAGAGTTTCTTCTTTCTGCCATTTAAAAGAATGTGACAGTTTCCATCAACCAAGACTGTGTGGATCCCAGGGCCAGATAATACAGCATCTAGATTCATCTCATACCCATCATTGGCACTGTCCCAGTAAAAGAGCAAAAGCAGAATACAAAGAAAAAAAAGAAAAAAATCAGAAATAAAATAATTGCACAATCATATGCTTTAAAAATATAGGACCATATCACATTCGCTAATTTTAAATAACTTTGACCGATCATTCATAGAATTCTCATTTCAGAGTGCTCAATCAATTTATATTTAGAATCATTACCATATAGCAGAAACTAACAATTTGTCTCTGGAAATAAATGGACATATGCACATTTAAAAAGTGGTAAGTACTTTTCATATACAAATGTTTATTGTATAGTATTTGTCATAATTCTCCCAAGCAGTGATAGAACAGTGTGAGAAACGTATGGACCGTCACACTAAAGGTTGTGGCAGAAAGCCATCTCTGTCCCTTTTTTTTTTTTTACCAGTTCCAACAGGCACTGCCAGATGTCCAGTTGCTTTTTGTGGGGTCCCACTTTGGAGGCTGCAGGCAATCACCAGAAAAAGTATTGGTCTTATCTAATTTCTGGCAGCTATGACAACTGACAAGGCGACACCTCCGATGGCTACAGCCGTGGCACCGAACAGCCATTTCCAGCTGACACCCTGGGGACAAAAGAAAACTAAATGTGAGGCTTTATGTTGACTTGGAAGACTGTATCATCACTTTGACATAAGTTCAAAAGGTAAGACATCCATGTACACCTTCGAAACATACATTTCTGATCCCCAGCTGGGTTCAAATAACATTTTATGCTAGCATCAGTTTGTTGACATGAGCAGGTTAAGCATCATGTGAGGACTGTCTCACCCATGATGACTTGGCCTGGTGTTTCTGCATGCCACCGCTGCCTGGGTTGCCTAGCATCTTCTTGTACATGGCCTGCTCGGCGCCTTTCTGCTCCGAGTGCTTCTTCACCAGCTTGGAGAGTTCTGAGTGGATGGTCTACCCCAGGAGACAGCAAAGTGTGAGAATAAGCTGCAGGCGTACTACTCTACCCCCTTCCCACAATCACATAGCCTGTGTATATAAAAACACATTCACTGATGACAACCCATTCCCAATGCCTCATGGCATCATTTATGCACCATAATAGTCAGGTGTTCTGTTAACTGCAGGTGGCTTGATTATTAGGAATTGATGCTACTGTAAAATGAATATTCGTGCCAATACAAATCCAGACCAACAAAAGGGTAGTAAGTTAACAGCGTCGCTGCATGAGCAAGCCCCTTCATATCAAGTCTTAGTCATTCGTCTCAAGGGTTTATGAGTGGGCAATTTAGGACATTTTCACAGTACTGGCAAAAATGTCCATTACAGCTTCCAAGGAGCCACTTACAGGCACTGTGTTGTGGACAGAGGAGGGTAGAGAGTTTGGGTAAGTCTCTGCTCTTAGGGTTTCATCTCCCACTGCTGCTAAGATTAAATGGGTGCTTCACAATATCAGGTTTCTACAAGGCCCCCCTTGGCATTCCCATGTTCAAATCAGCCGATACTTCTGGTCATGTACACAACAGTAATGTTTGAGGACAAAAATTACATAACTGCTGCAGTTCTTGTCATCTTTCCCCATTTTACAAAAACTTTTGTATTGAGAAGATAAAGGCAAATTGAGTTAAATGAATTCAGACAAGAAAACGATAACATCCATAAAAAATAAAGTAGGGAGTGGACCACAATTTTTGCATCTAAATATGCAATCTTCTAATCTAGACCATTGAGATTCTACTTGTAATGGTTTACTGCTCCTAATCTAAAACACTTCAGCAAAAACACCATAAACATTCCCAGGCAGCCACACTTGAGATGGTGTAACCAACTATGTGGTGCACCCTGCAGCCCAGAATGCAAGAGCTTGTCTAATGCTAATAGAAAATGTCAACATATGAACAACTACCAGCCCAACACACTTATGCACTACATTAGTGTCCAAGAAGAAGATAAAAAACTGTATGGGACAACTGTACAAGGCATTCTGTCAGAGCATGATTTCACATTGGTGTGGGGGACTGAAAAAAATACAGAGGCGGCAGGAGTGAGTGGGGGGGGGGGGCATGAGTGGTAAGTATTAACATGCAGCTGGTCCAAGTAGCAAACGTGCTGTGGTTCGCTCTGTCCGATTTCCCTGTGCAGGGAGCAACATGTTTAAGCAATGCTTAGATATCACCTGGGCATCGATAAACCAACCTATTTACAGCAACAACACGAAATCAGATCCACCAAAATGATGAGTCTGCAGTCCACCTGGTTTCCTTCATCACCAATATTAGAGAATGTGGCACCACCTGGTGGATGTCAGAAAGAACTGCAAAAACATGTGGTCCTGAGAATTTGTTTTCATTCCACATCTTTCTAAAATAATGATTTTGTTAATGTTGAGTGCAGTACCTTGTTGCTTGGTTCCAACTTCAGAGCCATCTTCAAGTTCCTTATAGCTTCAGCATATTCTCCTTGCAAGGCCAATACCTACAGATACAGAAGTCCATGGTGATGCTTTCAGACATGCACACTCAAATACACACATTCAGTTGTGTGATACCTACCTTGCCTTTGCGGAATAGGGCTTTGATGTTGTCTGGCTGGTGGGCCAGCACTGAAACACAGGACCGTAGTGCTGCTTCGTAGTGATCCAACTTGAGCTGGGCAGCTGCCATGTTGTTTAGACACTTCACCTTAATGTCCATCAGCTCCTCCTCTTCCTCTGGGCTAATGTCCACTGAAACAGCAGTCACACCATCAGTAAATTACAGGCCCATCCAAAAACAGTGCTTTTGCAAATAAAATAAAAAATATGTCACCACGGTCACCTTTAGAGCTGGACTCGGTGATCTGCAGGGCGAAGCCATAAGAGTTTACAGCAAAGGCGTAGTCTCCTCTCTGGTAGTAGACGTTCCCCCTCTCCCTCTTCTGCCCAGCCAGGGCGACCCTCTCCTGGGGGGAGAGGAGCTCAAGGTCGGGGGCCTCAGTGGCATCCAGCAGCTGTACCTCCAGGGCCAGATCAGCACTGGGAAGCACCTCAGGGGCAAGGCTGCCAGTGGAGACAGAGGTGCAGGGAGCACACAGAGAGCAAAGTCAGGTCGTGTACTATAAGCAGTGAGCTCAAGACCGCACCATTCCACTCACTGCTCTTTCTAAAAAAGGGAAGAGTGCTGAGGAGTTTAGCTCCCATTAAGAGGAACACAAGTTAACCCTTGTTGTCTTAAGTGTTAAAAAAAAAAAAAGACCCTCCACTGTTTAACAGAGAAATCCCCCTAAATTATATTTTTTCAACTTGAAATTTGATGACTTTTCCTAGAGTGACCCCAACATTAGAAAAAGTGAAATGTTGCATCTGTTCATATTTACATTAAATCTGTACACCACCAGGGTACAAAGACTGTCTTGTGGTTATTTTTCACCCGGCAGTTCTAAAATAATTTACACACCACAATTTTTTTTTTTAGATTGTGTTAAATCAGTAGCACACAGACAAAACTAAAACGTTTGTGTGCAGGATCTCCCCTCCACATGATTCAAGTTCAGACAAAATTAACATTAACATTGTTTACTAATGTGGAATGCAGTCAGAGGCAATAAAGGTGCTGCAGATGACAGTCCCCCCCCAGTTCTCTCTCTGCAGAAGCTGTTTCAGTGCACAACAGGTCGTAGATCTGATTTTTTCAGATGTCCAGGAGGAACAAGAGAACAATGATTTAGAAGGAGGTATCTGAAGATGGGGAATAATACTACCCAGAGCACAATGCATCATCTTCAGATGAAGAAGAAATACCCAAGCTGAAGAATAGAAAAATAACATGGTCATTGTTACCATATGACAACCAGGGCAGGATGGCAGCACAAAATGTCTTAAGGCTGACCCCAGGGCCCACAAGACATGCAGTTGCCCATGCCCAGGACATCGCCTCAACATTCTACATGTTCATCACACATCAGCCATCGAAAAAAATAAAAATCAGCCTGGGGATTACAAATGGAGGGTTCCCGTAAATATGGAGACAACTGGAAAAGGATAGATGAGATTGACCTGCGTGCCTACATAGGGCTGCTAATCTTAAGGGGTGTGTATAGGTCCAGAGGTGAGGCTAAATGTAGTCTCTGCGATCCAGAGAGTGGAAGGGCGATTTTCCATGCCACTGAAAGTATTTCACACTTTCTCAAGATTTGATAACCGTGAGTCAAGACCTGCAAGACGTGGGAGACAAACTGGCAGCCATAAGAGAGGTTTGGGAGAAGTTGTGGGAGCGTCTGCCATACATCCACAACCCTGGCCATGAAGTAACAGTGGATGAGCAACTGGTTCCATTTTTATTTTCATATCTGTAATGTAAGTGATTCACTGTTAATTGTATTATGTATTGCTGTAATATCATTGATTTATGTGATTAGTATCAGTGTCACAGAAAACAATCTCTTTTGTCAAAAGGTCGCTGTCCTTTCCAGCAGTATATGCCCAGCAAAGTACACCATCAAGATATGGGTGGCCTGTGACACACAATCCAGCTATGCTTGGAAGATGCGTGAGGACAGGAAGCCAGCCATCATCCTGGACTACACCCACAACAAAGGAGGCGTGGACAACCTGGACAAGGTGATTGGAACTTATAGCTGCAGGAGGATGACGACTAGAGGCCAGCAGGCAATCTTCCATAACATCATTGATGTGTCCTCATACAATGCCTTCGTGATATGGAACAAGATCAACCCTACCTGGATGCCTAACAAGCGGGTGTTGTTCTTGGAGCGGCTGGGAAAGACACTTGTAGCCCCACACATTCAAAGGAGGGAGTGCCTCCCTTGCACAGCAGCGCTTGTGAAAGCTGTTCAGGGGGCTGAATATTGTCCTGATCCACCTGAGGCTGCAGCAGGCATGATGAGGAGATGCCAATTCTGCCCCCCAAAGAAGGACTGTAAAACAAATACTATGTGCTGCACATGTGACAAATACATCTGCAAAGTCCATGTACACACACTTGCATACTGTCCTACATGTGCTAATTAGAGTTGATTGATTTATGTTCTTCACATTTTTGTATCTATTAGCTTATTTATTGTTGTTGTTTATACACCTTGTAGGTGGGGGCAATGGTTCCAAAAATGGGATAAGACTAGTATTTTGTAGTTGAATTCCTCATTGTACAGTATATAAGAATATCATTATGTTGCCAAAAAAGTTCAAGACTTATTATTTCCCTTAAATAAAATGCATTCAAAACTACTTTCTGCACAGTTCTGATACTTTCTTAGGCTATACAAGTGCCATCTCTTGCAAAAAAAAGTGTTTACACCTATGCAGTACCTATAGCAATAATAATAAAAAACCTCTTATTACAGGTGTGTTGTAATAAAAACGAGTGGTGTCCACTGATTAAATGCAGTCTTACTGCATTGTGAAAGGGAAAACCCAGATATTCACAAAGTTTGTGATGACAGGTTGTTTCTTCATGCAAAATAGATTTGGGGTTTAAAATTCAATTAAGCTGCTTTATTTTAAGGGTTTAGTGAAGGCGGGTCATTTTTTTGTCCCTCAGGACAAGGGGAGTATACAGAATGTTAAGACTACACAAGGGTTAATGATATCTACTCTGATGTCATGAAGCATAGCAAGCATTTCAGTTATCTCAGAATAGATGGCTTGTTTGGGTAACAACAACGAGACATGCCAGTGAAACCACAAAGAACCAGCAAGATTAAGAAACCCTCCATACCTCCCCAGGGCACCATACGCATATTTAGCGTCGGCTTGGACGAGGGCCTTCTCCCCCATTTCCATGAGCTGCACTGTAAGATCCAGAGCCTGCGAGAAAGCACACCAGAGTTAAAGCCTGATAGTTATACTTCTCATCTTAAATCAAAGATCAAAATTGGAGGCATTGCTGGTGGATAAAAATCAACACTGAACTTGAAACATACATTTGTTCCATTTACATTTCTCGTATCTACTCACGTCACTGCATTGTATAGAATCAGATCAGATTTGCCTTCACTTAAAAGACTAAGTAGAATGTACCTGGATGACATCACCATCTCCCAGAGTGAAAGACAGCTCAGGTTGCTCTTCTATAAGAGTCCCATCAGCCAGTGAAGTCTTCAGGTGAATCACGACATTCTGGCCTTTTGTGGGCCTGCTGTCTGGCCCATTCCCTGCCCGCAGAACTTTCTTCCTTAGCTGGCCATTACCTGCAAATAGATAAGTGAGAATAAGCTTAACCAAATAGTGATGACTGTCAATAAGTGATCATTGTCCTTTTTCTTTGACCTATAGTAAATATAAGGGTAATTTTGTTACCTAGTATATCCATCCACTCATCTACTAGAGATGAAGGGCTAGCATCTTGGTCCTCTGCAGGCTCTTTTTTAGTCTTCTTCCCACCCCCAGCATCTTCCAAAGGAGGAGGGTCATCATCAATTTCATCATCATCCAACATCTCAAAGTCTTCCCCACTGTCCAGCAGCGAGGCTTTCCCTGACTTCTTCCCTGTAAGAATCATCTCTGGGTTATCACCTGCAGCAGTCACCTCCTCTTTGTCAGTCATCTGTTGAAATGTCAATGTGATTTAGAAATACAGCAGAGAAAAGACATGCATGTTTTGATAAACAGCATAAACTGTGCCTTTCAAATAAAGGGGTGTTATTGGCCATACACACTGGAATTATACAGTGCATCTTGTTTAGAAAGAATGGATTGCTGTGGTTTGACCAGATTCATCTATGATTCTGGGTCTGGTAACGTTAGCTAGTTCCCATAACAGTGAAGACGCATTGCGTTTCTTAGAGAGAAACGTTAGAAAACAGCCAGTTAGCTAGCTTGCTACAGTAGCTAGTTAAGTTAGTTAGCAATACATGTAGCTAGCTGGCACTGTGCATAACTATAGCCAATTACTAGTAGTTAGCTTGCACATTTCATAAGCAAGATAACATTAGCTATATAGCTAACATTAGCTATATAGCTAACTGTTCAAATGAAACTAGTATCAGTTATTTTAAATACTTTTGGTGATAAGAATGTTGAGGATTTCAGTGGGTGTTTCGAGAACTTTGAGAAGTTTGTTGTTGTGAGTTAGCTAGCGACCAAGCTTGCCTGCTAGAAGGCTAGCTAGTTAGTTGCTATCTTATACAAAATTACCCCTCTGTAATTGTCCTTCATGTTTATTTTAACGATGCTACAGTGAGTACCCTTACCTTATGATATGTTTGATAAAAGGAGAGAATGACTGATCGAAGAAGAGTTTGTGATGATAGCTAGCTTTGTTTGATGCTTCTGTCATGCGATGGCAGACTCTTCCTGAGTTCACCTTGGGCCGACACCAATAACCGAATTTAGCAGGCGTAGAAAGACTTGGCCTGACATCGTTCCTTAATTTCTATTGGCTCATCTGCTGTAAGCGATCACGCGATTGGTAGATCCAGATGACAGTTAAACAGTTTAATTGTCTGTTCAAACCAATGATCTAAACCCTGGATTGCTGACGCTCTGCATTGGCAAATGAGAGGCTTTGAAGCCACCAGTCACCATACCGAACCCCACAGTGGAGCTGTCATACTACCCGTAAAACCTAGCGGTCAAACAGGGAAATAGTTCCATTCATTTTTCACATAAGGGATTTTAGAAACACTTATATTAAGGGTTGTGTTTCACGTAGGCTTACCCTGGTTTTGATAACCATGTTAATCGCTTCCGGACAAGGTGACTTTTATCAATATATTTGGCTCTATTTAATCTGATTCTAAAATGTTAATTAGCGTCAAAGTAGACATCATGCAAAACTACAAATCCATGCAAGGTCCTGTACGCCAAGACACCTTTGCTAACAGGTATTGAATTGTGTCAATTAAAAATTTGCACAAGACTGTTCACAGAATTGTCCATTTAAAGAAATTGTGCTAATTTATTTATTACTATGTTTAGCTAGCATTAGATAGTTAATCCAGAGTTTTTACCTTTACCTTGATTCAGCAGTCTCATCATGGCATTTGTAGTTCTTTATGATAGCCATATCAGCAGCTATTTACATATATTTTTTAAAATGTTTATTTAATCTTTATTTATCTAGGGAAGTCAGTTAAGAACAAATGTACAATGACAGCCTACGGGGGGGGATACAGGTGAATATATTGATAAAAGTTAAATACAGGTGAATATATTGATAAAAGTTAAATACAGGTGATTATATTGATAAAAGTTACCTTGTCCTAGAGAGATTTACAGTCATCAAAACGTCACAACAGGTTAAGCCAACACGAAGAAGCAGTCCTCCATAGGAATGAATGGAATTCAACAGTATTTTAAATAAATGTTTCAAGGACAAAATGACATGTATTTAATAATGTTTGGTGTAGTGGGGACAATAACATTCGTATTTAAGTAATATTTTATATTTTTGTTTAGCACACATTATATGATTTAAAAGTATGCACAAAGGTGTCTGTAATAGAATACATGTGGCAAAAACAAAGGTAGACATTAATAAATGCATTTATAAACTGGGTGGTTTGAGCCAAGTGCCGATTGGCTGAGAGCCGTGGTATATCAGACTGTATACCACGGGTATGACAAAACATTTTTTTACTGCTCTAATTACATTGGTAACCAGTTTATAATAGCAATAAGGCACCTCGGGGGTTGTGATATATGGCCAATATACCACAGCTAAGGGTTGTGTCCAGGCACTCGGCATTGCGTCATGCATAAGAACAGCCCTTAGCCATGGTATATTGGCCATATACCACATCCCCTCATGCCTTATTGCTTATAGCTTCCCAAAACATTTTACAATTGTGGAGGAGTGCCAAGATGGAGGCGTGGAGGCTTCAAAACAGCACCCAGTTAGTCATCTAGTGTATATATAAATAATTGGTTCAAAAAAATGATTGAATGAATTTATAGGGCCAATAACATTGAAATAGGTTCAAACCACACATTTACAATTTAGTAAATTATTATTACTGTCTTACAGGGGGTATAAGATACTTTGGGAGATTAATCCCTTTTTATTCTCTTAATGGCTACATTATTCTCAAATGAGCTGTCCTATTTTATGATGTGCTTGCAAAAGTTTGAAAAGCATCAGGCTGTGTGAAGTGTCAATTAATAAAATAAATACACACTGATGATCAGATGTGCACAGAAAAAAAGACTCGAACAACGAGGAAAAATCAAATTACATTTATTATTGATGCAGTTTCTTTTTTGATAAGCAAATTATCAGTTTTTCTTTCAGTCTAAAGAAACTTTACAATATAAAGAAACATACAAAGGACATATTTATTACCTACACAAGACACCTAACTCCCTAAGACAAGATCTGAACTATCCTACCATGAAATACAAAGCAAACCCAAGGGACAGACTGCTTCATATAGAATACTGCCATGTCATCAGAAAGGACAATGAACGGTACAGGAGAATATTTATATCCCCTCCCCTTGACCCCTGCCCCACACAACCATCCCATCACCCGCAAATCTTCCTAATGTTACAGTATTATACATCACAATAGAAGTACAGAGATGGCCAACATTTGTTATACACAGAGGACTGAGAGAGGATCAGTGAGAATCAATATATACAACGCTATTTCATCAGGAGTGAATAGCAAGGACACAGTTTTTCCGCATAAGCATTACTTTTGATCTGTTCTTTAATTTAAAATGACATTAAGTATGTTTTCCTTTCTAAAGTTCTTAAATTGATAAAAATCCTTCATATTAAAAACTGTAATAATAGGTGGTCACATGTTTTAATGAGACGATGGCATTTGAGTAGGCAATAACCATTCTTAGAAACCATTTGAGATTATTTATATTGGTAATAGAAGACAAGGTCAGAGTGAGGACGCTCCAATTGCAAGAATAAACAGCATCATTGACATCATACATCCCCTTCACCGCCCTCTCTGTCCTTACAAGATAATCAAACGACGCCTCAAACCCAGCTAAATGGATGACAGTTTATTTTCACATATGTATCCCGACCAGAAACAAGTGTTTAGGGTGCAGTTACTGTATGTTCATGCATATTTCATTTTTACCACAATTTTGTTATGGCCAATCAAATGTCCAGCACATCGTCTCTTTATTATGAAAACATGGACAGTTCATTTATAATTTACTTTCAGCTGTATTCATTGGTAGTGACTGACATATCAAAACATGTCAATGATATCAAAATGCATTATACAGTATTTACAAAAAGGAAATTAAAGGAAAGGAGGGCTCAACAGTGTGAGGATGGGGCTGTAGGGGGGCGGGTGGGGGACAGAGGGCTGTGTGCCAGTCAGTCTGCTAGAGGAACGCTGGAGCTAGTCGTTCCTCAAAACAACTTACCCAGAAGATGTCCCTGTTCAGCTCTGAATCTGTGTAGCTCTGAATCCAAGCTACTCCATAAAGTATCTGCCAACACTATAGCAAGGTCACTGGCAAAATACCAAATCACAGACAGGGGCCAGAATGATATTAAATAAGAACAGAAATATGTAGCTTGTTGAAAAAGGACTTTTTGAAATAAACGTTATCTGCCGCTTAACTGTTCAGAGAAGCACAAAACATAAGAAAATCACATGAAAGTTTGAGGAACAGCCTTGGGTCAATTCATTCCTTAGGTGTACATTTTCTATGGCCTTTTTTGCACACAATTTCTTGAATAGACTTCATAGAAATTAAAACTAAATAAAACAAAAAACTAAAATAGACACAGTTTGACTCACAATTCAGTCCAACCAGGTGGAATTGTCAAATTTCTCAAAGTACATATTCAAGTGTGAGTAGGTGGACTAAAAGCTACTCGGTTCTATAGAGCACTCCTTTCTTGTAGCGGGGAGAGTGAATTAAGCCACACCGTGCAGTCACTCCAGTCATTTCACACTCCCATCACCAGTGGTGCTACAGCCACCCCATACCCAGGATCTAGCAGCCCGTGGACAGGCCCAGACCCACAGAGGGGACAGGTGGATGGGAGCTCTGTGGAGTTGGCCCCTCTCTAAACTATGGTTGCATGTGAGAGGGGTCAGACACCGGATCATAAGGATCTGTGAGGTCAACCCTAACTGGAAGGAAGCAGATAGAGGTTTGTACACCAACAACAACGACATGGAAACCGATAGCAAGTGGCCTGTATGACATAATCAGTAAATAAAGATTGAGCCTCGAGATTGTATGCAGGGTAACAGTCAAAGCAATGCAGGAGGAGAAGGATCCACTTTCAGGATTCACAGACAAGTTGTATATCAAAACAACAAATAAACAACCACAATACAAGCTAAATATGTTGTATTTACAGGCAAGAGCAAATCCATAGAAGAACATAGAGGGTCTGTAAAACCCTTTCTGTCTTTACTGAATTGGAAGGACACAGGTTGCAAGACAGAATAATACATATTCAAAGCCACCTGAACTGAAAGTAGAATTAGCAATTGTCCAAATTACATTTGATCAGTCCATCTTTGCACAGTAATGCAACAAGCCTGAACAAACACTTATATACACTGACTCAACATTTTGGGAGGGGTACGTGTGACCAGACATGTAGAAGACTGACAGACTAGAGTACCAAAGGATTAAGAAGTTTCTGATATCGCCTCCATTTTCACATTGACGTTTTGGGGAACTCCAGTGCTAACATGGATGGGAGTCTTAGGAAGGATCATTCCTAGATGAGTGATTTCAAGCAGGTGAACAGCTATTGTACTCCTATCACACTCTGCTTGAGTGTTTACATTTTGGTGCCATGGTTTTCTGGTAGTAAAGACATTGGCTACAAGTTCTGCGAAGAACAGAACAGAGGTATGCGTAGGGCGTTGAGACAAAAAAAAAAAACAAGAAACATCAAATACCTAAAATCATGTAAACAGAAGTGTCATTGTGCATTTTTTGAGTGTGTGCTTATTCTGTTGTCGATGTTGTTGAGATACAATGTGCCCTTAACAGGAAATGATAACTACATCATTATAACAATATCAATTATGAAAATGATATCATTATTATTAATAAAATACAAACATAATAAACTGTTCTTGCCCTAATGCATCACCAGTTAAGCTTTTAATTTCAAAACAAGGACACATTAACTGAATGAAGGTGAGCCTCAAACCTCGCAACTGCTGCATGCAAAAACAACATTTGAACAAACAAATAATAACATGATAAAGTAGAGTGGAGCCACCAGCCTTGATGCTGAGAGAACTGTTGCTGAGGAAGGTTCCAGCAGACAAGACAGCCAGAGTCCCCCACTCTCACTGTCCTGGGCCTGTGAGGAAACCAGGCGGACAGGGAGAGTCACTGAGCTGGCTCTTCCTGTGGCTCTGAGACTGTTTCCTGCTCAGAAGCCCCACTTTGCACACACTGGGATGGGTGATCTTGATGGGAGTCCTGCGCTCCAGTGACATCCCGGGGGGCTGCAAAACACAGCACGCCATCCGGGGGAGGGGGGGGGGCAATGCAAGATGCAGTGGGGTGGGAGGGTAAGGGGGAGAGATAAAAAAGAAACAAAATAAAATAGAATAAAAGATAAAATAAAAAATAAATCACACACTCATCGTCATGTTGGGTGAATACTGCAAAGAGAGAAGAAGGGAAGGGGGGAAATAGATGAGCCAATGCTATATTACACTGTTCATATGATGCTAATTCAACATGCACGCAATAAGCAACTTCACTCAATGTAATTACGATTTAGTCAACGTAAAAATGTGTTAACAAGCAGACTGCTTTATGAGACAGCCAGGTAATTAGGAATTTTCTACGTTGACATTATAAAACAAATCTAATTTCGACAATGTGAAGTAAAGACCGAAGGGAAAGTGTTTAGGATATAGGAATAAAGTCAGCAGTGAGATGAGAATTTGTTCACAGAAGCACACTGCCTGATGGTTGCAGGTTAGGGAAGAGAACCACTCTGGAGAACTCACACTTTCACTTTGGAATGGGTTTAAAAAGTTGCCTGCCATCTCCCCATCATCCCGCGGAGTTCCCGGGGGATTGTTCATGCCTGCCATGTTGTTGGGAGAATTCTACACAAACAGAGAAAGAAGCAAATCAAGATTTACCAAGACAGGCCTTTCCACTCTCATCAGCCATTTCTAGTGACTGGATGTCATCATAAAGTGCCATTATTGAATTTCTGGCAGCTTTGGGTCCAAACCAAATCATCAGTATTATAATTGCTTTGGATAAACTTTAGCTGATGGGTGTGTGTTGAAATGAATGTAAGTCTATCTAATATGGAGTCTTTTATAGAGGCTTACCTTTGGCAACCCATCCATGTCACCAGAGCCTGAAAACAACGAGAGAGAGAGAGAGAGAGAGAGAGAGACAGAGAGAGATTGACATGAGAGAAAAGCTCATCACTGTAAAGCTATAATCAACATCTCTGGCTGGGGATCACATTCAACACTTAACACAGCTAATGTGCTTTAATTAAGCTATTTGTTTCAAATACAGATGA
The DNA here is from genome assembly GCF_901001165.1 of Salmo trutta. Classification (NCBI taxonomy): domain Eukaryota; kingdom Metazoa; phylum Chordata; class Actinopteri; order Salmoniformes; family Salmonidae; genus Salmo; species Salmo trutta. The sequence goes on from NC_042978.1 coordinate 17,970,648, forward strand.
GACTCAACTTCATTGGCTTCATCGATCATGTCTCACCTGTCTACATAATCAATGTGCCTGCGTGCTGCCCACATAATCTGCTTCCACTTCAATCAATACTACTATGAAGGGAGCATTCCCTCTACCGTCCACAAGAGGGCATTGTCACAATAGGAAAGTGCTACTTCTCACAGGACTCTGCTACCGATTTTCAACAATTTAAACTAGATGACCACATCAATATTCTATGGTAGTTCTAAATTACTGCCTAATATTGACACGCAATTTTCAGAGAAGAATATTCTAAATGATTGATCAGCTGATCGCTGCTGTTAAAACTCACCTAGCGATCCGTTCATATGGTGTGGCTCCATGCTTCCCATTCCACCCATTGGGCCATCAGGGCCCGGCCCCATCGGGAACTGGAAAAAAGTTACAACTTACTGATCTTTGTCATTATCATATTCAATTATATAATGATCACCTCTACCGATTTGAAAACAGGAAACCCATGAAAAACAAAGAGCTCGCTTACATTAGGTCTGTTACCACCAGGGCCAATAGGATTCATCATTGTGTAGATGTTTTCACTGGAATTTGTGGAGTCTGGTGAGAAGGAAACAGTTAGTCCAGGCTACAGTAACTCTGAGCACAACTACACAGTGTTGTTCTGTATTTCCTTCAGCCACATGCATGGACAGCTTTGAGATTGAACTCTACAAAACCACCAAACATGACAATGCTCCATACAGACACATGCAGGTTATAATTCATCTAGCCACATGGATTGGGAAAGCCTAATGTCTCACACTTTTCATATCTCATTTTTCCATGAACTTGGGGTTAAATCCTGATGACTACAGAGCCAGTGGGAAGTAAACAGGACCAGCACATCCTACTGCTCTCCTTGTGTCTCCATCCTGAATAGAGTATGAGGATAGAGGTGACCTTGAGCTGACATTGCAGTGTGGTGAGAGCAGGAGATACATGTATATAACAAATTAAGGGATAGATAAGAGAGAACGAGAGAACGAGAGAGGGAGCGAGAAGGGGAGCAAGCGAGAGAGCAAGAGAGAAAAAGAAAGATAGTGTGGGGTTTGATGCCTGTTTGTGGCCCTGGGTGTAGGTTGTGCAGCAGGTTGTGCAGCAGGTTGTGCAGCAGGTTGTGCAGCAGGTTGTGCAGCAGGTTGTGCAGCAGGTTGTGCAGCAGGTTGTGCAGTCGTGACGGAGGGTGTGGCGGAGCGCGGGGGGGGGGGGGGGCCTTGGCGACTGCAGTGGAAAACTGTGTTCCAGCTCTATGTGTAAGGAGCACTGTGCACAGGTTGCCCAGGCAACGCATCACAATAGAAGTATGTATATAAATAATAAATAGTGGACACAAAAAGAAACCGCTCCAAACCCGAACAGAAACTGCACATCCACAGGATGGTAGACCAGAGCAGTTTATTCTGTCTGTGCTGTCCTCAACAGGAACATCAGACTGATCACAGTCAGATGAGCACAGCTCAATACTCTGCTAATTTACACAGGTCCAGTATAGACCACACATAAATAGCTACGGTTGTTTAACATACAATATCACTCAATATGTCAGTGTGGCTGCGCCCACAAAGTAAATGAGCACTGGGAGTTTAATTAGAGTGGGATGAGTGAGGAGGCACACGGAGACAAATAAGTAGGACGAACCTCCTGGGCTAGGCATGATGGGAGTTCCTGGTGGGCCTCCGCCCCCTGGAGGACCCTGGGATAAAGACAAGAGGAGAGAGAGATTTAGAAGAATGATATTCCCAAAACATCTGGACATGTAAAGTAGCAATCAGATGTCAGCTATGGCCAACAATACTAGTCATTGTTTAGGCTTGAGACTTACCACATAGTTTCCAGGAGATGAGGAAGAATAGGCTATCTAGAGAGAGAGAACAGAAAGGGGACACAATCCGTAAACGTGTGACTTTCACAACAAAGAAATGGCTCTAAAACCAATGAGGCATTAGAGTGATTGAGAAGGGGAGTGGGCAGGACTTACTGAGTTTGCGTTGGGATTGGGCCAACCTCGACCTCCAGGACCCCTGACACAGACAGAGGGGAGGAGAAGAGGTTGTGTGAGAGAGGCTCACTGCAGAACAAATTAGAGCTTGTATTCCCTCAAATTGTTGCTTGTCAAATATTCTTACGTCCCATCAGTGCTATTAATAGAAATTGTATTAGTAATTCAGATATTTGGACAAAATAAAACATTATGGGAAGTATATGGAGGTGATGAAATGCCTTTGGAGAATGACTGTACTCACATGTTCATCCCTGGCATTCCTGGCCCCATCGAGTTGGGAGGAGGCCTCATTCCACCACCATAGTTCTACACAGGGAGAGGAACACACCGCGTCAACCTTTCATACCACCGAGGAGAATACATGCCAGGGATCACACTCTCATTTGTTCTGTTTGAGCCAGGTGCTGAGATTTTAATGACTCGATCCTGATTAGTAATGTATGTGTATAACGATAACAGGGGCGGACTTGTGTGTGTCTAAGTTGTGATGTGATGGCTGCACAGTGGGGGCTTGGCAGGACGGCAGCGTGGGGCAGGACACAGAGCAGCTCCACTCAGAGGTAGAGTTTTGTTCAGCAGACGATTACACTTGTCGAGCAGATGCCGCACCAGCTGCTGAATTGTTGACTGCCAAAGTCACACAGTAAGGGAGGCGGGGAGAAGGGCAGCAGGGCACAGAGGGCCACGATGCTCAAACTGACTGACTTGGTGATTGGAAACTAGACAGAGGAATTAAAAACTCAACGAGGAGAGAGTGGTACTTGAGAGGTATTATGTCAGGCTTGCTTTGAGACCGATAGAAAAAGGTTGAGACTAAATTTCTGGAATAAAGTAGAGATGAATAAAACCTTGTGTGTTCAGTGTGTTGTGCTGTAAAGGGACATGGGGTTGATGGACAGAGGGGTGGAGCAGCAGACTTTAGGGGAGAGGGATGGTGCCTGGCTGTACCTGTGGGCCCATGCCGCCCATCCCTCTGGGGGGGTTCATCCGCATCGGGCCGCCCATGTTTGGATGTCCTGGAGGAGGAACAATTGAGAGAAAGTTGTCAGCATGGGACAATTTCAGACCAAATACATTCTACAAGCACATATCCTTAAGTTATACCCTGTGGTCTGGTGGGATCCAGACTGTTTGGCAGGAGTGGTTGTGACCCTGGAACTCCCACAGATGGCTGAAGGGAGAGAGAGAAACATTAGCACAGAGCATTCAACTCCCTAAAAATGTACACCTCAGAGATAGATACCTTACCTGATTTGGCATGCGAAGTGAGGGACGAGGTCCACCTGGGTACCGTGGGGACATGAAAGGCTGTGGGGAGGAGGACAGATGTTAACATTAGTCCTATCATTCATGCTACTGTGTTACTTGCAGCTGTCAGCAGGGGGAGCCATTGTGCTGGAGAAAAAGCTCCAAGTTTGAAGGTGCTTTGTTGTCATTCTACACATGGCAAAGGTTGTGTCAGGGTTCTGAAGACCAGTCCTCGGATGCTGAAAACAAATAGAACATACAGAGACAGAGAGACAGATATATAGCCGAGGGTGCACATGGTTGTGGGTGACGCAGCATGTAGAATGAGGGAACAGTAGCGGATGAGGGTACAGATGGGTGGTGGATGTGGCTGGGAGGGTAGTGAATCTGTTTCTCAATATGCATCCACACACTGTACTGACCATCGTACCACAGAGAGCTACAAGAAACATTTCTACAGTGTGATGCAACCACAGAAAACAGCTCGACGTATCTAACGAAGCAAAACAATTCAGAAAATAATTTAATCCATCAAGGGACAACAAACTTAAATATAATATAATCATCAAGAGTGAAACTAACCAGTGTGATTGACAGTAAATCATTACAAACACATTATCACGCTATCAGAAATGCGTACAGGCAGGCGAAACATGACATCATGACAACAAAGAAACAGGCTTTCAGAGCCAATTAAACGCAAGCTACTAGTTGGGCGAGGGGAAACGAGGCCAGCTGGAGGACAGCTTATATAATGACCAGGCCCTGAAGGGAAAAACTGCCGTTTCCCCTCCACCCCCTCTCTCTCCCCTTAGGTCCCTTCCTGTCTCTCTCCCCCAATCTCCATCTCTCCCCCTCTGCCTTTGTCTTAGCCAAGTTGTGGTGAGTTTGTGTACGAGCGCTCCACAGCGTCAGGCACTGCTGCAATATTAATGGGATATTGATGGGAGATGGGATAGTGAGTGCTGGGCTTAGGAAGAGGAGAGAGTCGGCCTGCTCCTCCCCTCCTCTCCTTCCTACAGCTGGGCCAACACAACTGAATTATTTATCCTATCTACAGCGTCATGGCCACTGTCTGTCTGTCCACAACTAGGTAGCAGGGCAGTTTGTATAGACATATGTTGTGGGGGGTGGGAGCCAGGTTAGGAGTGGGGGTAGGGGGAGAGGGGGTGTGGGTGAGTGAGTGAGTGAGTGAGTGAGTGAGTGAGTGAGACGAAGAGAGAGAGACATAAGGAGTGAGTGGGTGTAGAAGAGGAAGAGAGGGAGGAAGAGAACAGAGGCCTCAGTGTGAGTGGATAGGCAGAGGGAGATGGTGATTGAGTGAGAAAGTGGAAGAGGGACTGCCTGCCTGTGTGAGAAACACTCTTTTCACGCCACAAGTTACTTTTTCATAGCAGGTTAGGAGAAATTATGCAGCAGGTAGGGAGAATGTGGCAGGTTAGGAGAATTAGGTTAGGAAAGGGGTTAGGGTTAGCAAAAATGCTCTTCTAACCTGCTAAGAAAATCCCTTCCGGTGCATCTGTATCGACGTGGCACGAAAAAAAAGTGTGTCCCTGCCCGTGCAGCAAAAGGCGAGAGAGAGGGGGCAGAGTGTGTGTGAGAGACCAGGGTATGTGTGAGTGTGTCTTACCTGGCCGTGAGGTCCCATCATGGGGTTGTTGGGGTTGTGTGGGGGTGGCTGTGCGTGGGGTGACGGCTGGGAGCCGGGAGGTCCCTTTAAGAGAGAAGAGGGAGGGAGGTGAGTGAGTGATACAGTGATGCTTGGAGGACCATGGACTGAAACTGGCTGTAGCTGCTCCGTCTACCACACAATAACAGCAGCACAGGACAGAAGCAGCAGTACAATACACCACTATGGCTAACTGTTCATAACGTCTGTACCGTAGATCACTACCACAACACATATGAATGTATGGATCTCCAATATAGTTATTTAAATGCATCATACATCTTTGTGTTGAATAATATCTCCAATTAAATATAATTAACACAATGAATCTCTTAAACTTAATTTCTAACCAACAAAAGAGCTGATCATATACAGGAACTATGTAAACATATGACATATGGAACAACTGATAACTAACCTCAGATAATCCGCTAAGCAACCACCTTCAAACCAGGACCTGTTCCAACTTTAACAAGCCATATGTAAACCCAGAGTCATACAGTGTGCAGAGAGGAGACCACACACGTTCACAGTGTTATCAACCAGTCTGTGAACCTCCATGAGACCTGAAGCACTCAGGTAACCATGCAACACTCCCTCACACACACACACACACACACACACACACACACACACACACACACACACACACACACACACACACACACACACACACACTACCCTTGAAGCCTTCAGGTAATGTTGCAGACTGGTAATCCTGCCCTTTCAAAATCAGCAATACCAGACACACACCTGGATGAGTACCAAGCCCTTCCACACACACATACGTCCCCATTTCACCTGAACGTCTTTCCACGGCAGCAGAGAGACACTGATCGTTTGCAGTTCTTTGCACCTGGCCAGGAGACAATTCTACTATTCAACGTCATCTCACCAGGAAGATCCAACCTGTCTGATGAAACCTAATTCTCGGTAAAACAAACAAGCTCTCTTCAGTTCCAACAGACCAAGCAGCAGCAGCTGCACAGATACCAGCAGCATCTTCTCATTCTCACC